>NW_028043416.1:0-9492 GCF_054177405.1 Leptonychotes weddellii
GACTGAGCCACCCAGGCGCCCCCCTTGTCTTTTTGATGATAGCCATGGTAGGCTATATGTTTCTAGGATTTTATCCATGTCTTCCAGGTTATTCAATTTGTTGGCATGTAATTGTGTGAGGTGATATCTCATTGTGGTTTTGATTTGCATTTCCCTGATACTACTGATGTTGAGTATCTCTTCATGTACCTGTTCTGTTGGACATATGCATGTCTTCTTTGGAAAACTGTCTATTCAGGTCCTCTGCCCATTTTTTTAAATTGAATTTTTTTTTTTGCTATTGAGTTGTATGAGTTCTTTATATATTTAATTATAATGTGTCTCAGTGTAGCCCCTTTCAGGTTCAACCTATTTGAGCCTCATGGATCTGGATGTCCATTTCTCTCTCCAGGTTTGGAAAGTTTTCAACCATTATTGCTTTAAATATATTCTTTTGTTTCTTTTTCTTTCTCTTCTTCTGGAATTCTCATAATTTGGACATTATTTCGTTTCATTATGTCCAATCAGTTCTGTAGGCTTTATCATTCTTTTTTCTTTTTGTGCCTCTGACTGGATAATTTCAAATGTCCTGTCTTTTAAGTGATTGATTCTTTATTCTGCATGGTCAAGTGTGCTTTTGAAGCTCTCCATTGAATTCTTCAGTTCAGTCATTGTATTTTTCAGTTCAGGATTTCTATTTGGGTTTTTTTGATGGTTTCTTTTTCCTTGCTGAACTTCTTGTTCTGTTCATCCATTATTTTCCCAATTTTGTTTAGTTGTCTGTGTGTTCTTAGAGCTCACTAAATTTCTTCAAGAGAATTATTCTGAGTTCTTTATTTGACATTCATCAATCCCCATTTATTTAGGGTCAGTTATTGGGGCTCTGTTCATTTTCTTTGGTGGTGTCATGTTTACCTCATTTTTCATGATCCTTGATTCCTTACACTGGTATCTGCTCATTTGAGTAAGCGGTCACCTCTTCCAGATTTTACAGGTTCGCTGTGGCAGAGACAATTCCTTATCAGTCTGCTTAGTTTGGATTTCTGGACATGTCAGCTAGCAATCCTTGAGCAGGTGGGGCTTGCTGTCAGGGTCTACTTTGGGGTGAGGCCACTGCCCAAGCTCTGAGGTTGGAGGTGGGGTATACTGGCTGAGAACAGTTGGACAGGACTGCTGACTTGGTTCTCTCCCCAAGCAAGGTTGTAGGATGGGTTATGTGGTTGCCTAGATTCTCTGGTCTGGCTTCCTAGATGGCTGGGACTGGGTACTATACTCAGTAACAGGTAAGGCTATGAATTAGCTTCCCTGTCCTGGTGGGGCAGTGGAGTGAGACCCAAGGCCCTCATGGCTCATTGTTTGGGGACCTAAATCAAGCAAGGCTGTGCCCTGAATTCTTTGGCCAGATGAAGCCACTGCTTTGCAGACAGGGAGCAGAGCTGCTAGATGGGCCATGCAGCTTCTCGTGTACTCTGGTTAGGTTTCTGGTCAGGTGGGCTAAAAGCTGTGTTCAGCAATGGGTGAAGTTACAAATTAGTTTCTCTGCCAGGGTGGAACAGGAGAACTGGCTCCAAGGCCAGAAAGGCTCTCTCTTTGTGGTCTTAACTCAAGCCAACCTGTACACCAAGTTTCCTTTCTGAATGGGTCCCCTGGCTTTGCTCTGTGGATAATCATCTCTGCTTGCTTTATTTTCCACTCAATCGTTGTTGGTGGCCAGAGCTGGTGGTGTATATACATTTGGCTATGGGTCCTTTCTCATTTGTGAAAAAATATTTATATATTCAGATATAAATTCCCTGCATGTCACAGATGTTAAAAATATTTTCCCATTTTATGACTGTACTTAATTTAAAATAATTTATGCATCAGATCTATCACTTTTTTATTCCTGCCTAATTTCTATAAAAGTTTATTTTCCCTAATGTTGAAATGCCCAAGTATAGTCAATGTAGAAAATTTTCTTCTTTAGAATAAATTCGAGATCAGTTAAATTGGTTCTTATAGACATAAATGTAATCATGTAATCCTATTTTAATTTTAAAGTTAATTTAACCCTAAAACAGACATCATTATTTTCCTTTTCTTGTGTAAGGCATATTTCCCTAATTGATTTCAGTTAGGGAATAACTTCCTTATATTTACTGCTACAGAAACAATTTATTACTTTCTACTACCCATGTCCTTCTCAAAGAAAAGTTCAAACCTCTCTCACTCCCTTAATCTTTGATCATATTTACTTACTCGGAATTTAAAGGGTAACAAAATGGTTGGTAAAATAAATGAAAACGTAGTATAAAAGTCTTTTACAAGGTCTAAGATATCTGCTATCCAAGGGAACGGTTCCTTGAACTACATCATACAAACTATTCAAAGCACACTCATGATCATGACACTTGTACTTTAGCTATTTAAACATATACCTGGGTGTCCGTGAAGAGAAAGACCATATTCCTGTCATCTACACCAGCCAGTTTGTACAGCTTCCTCAGGTCTTCGTGAAAACTGTCATAATTATATCCCCGGCTCAGTTCAATTTGCAAACATTTGTAACCACATATGTGAGCTGCAAGTCTTGTAAGAGACTGCTTTCCTGTGCCTCCTACTCCAACAAGCAGGGCGTTGCCTCTTTCCTGACGGATCATGCGGGCAATCCTGCAGGCAGCAAAGTAGAGAAAGACTTTGTATTTCTTTTCTTTTCTTTCTTTTTTTTTTAAAAGATTTTATTTATTTATTAGAGAGAGAGAGAGAACGAGCAGGAGGGAGGGGTAGAGGGAGAGGGAGAAGCAGACTCCTCGCTGAGCAGGGAATCTGATGCGGGACTTGATCCTAGCACCCTGGGATCATGACCTGAGCTGAAGGCAGACCCTTAAGCGACTGAGCCACCCAGGCGCCCTGCTTTTGTGTTTCAATGGCAGAATTGAGTAGTTGTGACAGGGACCATATGACCTGCAGAGTCTAAAATATTTATTACCTGGCCCTTTATAAAAGAAGTTTGTTGGCTCCTTTCCTAGGATCTTTTGCCAACTCCTCCCCTACAGTAAGCAAACAGATGATTTAGGCACCATTTCCACTGTTACGTCTCTAACAGAGTGGCACATCTAACAGAAGGCACAACAGATCATTGTTTATTTCTCTTCAGTCACCCAGGTAGGTATAAAATTGAGAGGTAAAGGGATATGTAATAATGTTTTGCTATTGTTTTCCATAATGTGCACATGTTCGACAGTAGATGAAATATTGACTATTATAAAAATCTTGCATTTTATATGTTACTCTTTCCTTGTTTCATGTATAGTACAGTAATTTGATTATTTTCATCTTAGATTATTGGAAACAAATAACTTGTCCATTCTGTTTCCAGTGTTCTTCTTCCTGTCAACTTACATATCCAGAGATAGAAAACCCCCTTCATTAGAAATCCTCCAAGGTTACATTTTCTCTACTGTAGTAGACAAGAGAAGGCTGTCCTCATTAGTGGCTTACATTTTCATAGAGATCTGTTTTACCATCCTTGAAGTGTGGTGACAACTTTGGGCATATGTAATAGGTGGAAACAGCCTGGAGCAAATTGCCCTTTGAAAACACAGGCTCCAAAGTAAAAACAATTTTTTTTTTTCTGAGTTGAGAAGGCTTTATAACACTTATCCTATGCAAAAAAAAAAAAAAAGTCTAAAATGTCACCAACAAATGGAAACGTAGTATCTGCTAAATTACTGAATATTTAGTAATTGTCCCATAATTCATGTTCATAATGAAGCCCTTTCTATTGCTACTCAGCAGTAGGTATTTGAAAACTCTTACAAGCAGAAATTTGTTTACTCTAATTCCTAACTACTGATCCTCTTTAGAAAAAGATGTCTACATCGTTATTCACATGGCAGCCCTTTGTGTATCTGAAAACTAAATCTCCTCCATTCTACAAATGGCTTTTAATTTCCTCCTGTAATATTTTAAGCAATCCTTGAGTAGTCTGGTGATTTTCTTTCACAAAAGTCAGAAAGATTATAAATAAAATTAAGTTGACTTTGCCTATCATCTGGTCTATTCTCCAGGAAGTTTCTCAGACAGAGTACTGCCATTATTTTTTCTTTGCAGGCTCAGGGCCTATGTGAGCTATAGGATAAACGTTGTTAGGAGGTAGTGTGTGGGTATGTCGGCAGGGGGATAGATGAGAAGCAAGTGGTATCTCGACAACCCAGTGACAAACTATTGTATAACACTGGAGTTGTGACAAAAATAAATTCTCAAATTAGAGTTAATTAAACAGAAGTAGAGGAAAGGTAAAAGACTTGATTGCTTATGGTTTATAGAAAAAAAAATCCTAGGATTTAACAGTCAAAATTAACACGATGCAGTACTAAAATGTAGTTGACAAGGGAAAAAAACCAGTCATTAAAATCTTGCTATGGTAGCAGACCATGGGAGATCCTGTCCTCACACACACTTCACACTGCGGATTCCAGAGAATACCGCATCAAGTCTGGGTGTCACATTTTAAGTGGAACGTGGAGAAATTATCAAGCGCTCAGTATGTTGAGGCTGGAAATAATCCCTAACAGGCAATAGTGGAAGATCTGGGTTATATCTGCCCAGAGAATACAACGCTAAGAGGAACCTAATCACAATTTTCAAATATTTGGAGGGCTGTAATGAAAAAACTGGATCCATTTTGGGTGGAGGCACCTGCAGCCAAGTTAGGGTCAAAGGGCTGGATGCGATTCTCTGCCTATGACTCACTAGCTTGCGCACTTTGGACAATTCACCGGATCTCTCTGTGGTACACAGTATTGTCCAAAAATGGCTGCAGTACTATTTCTGGTCCTACTGGCTCTTTGATCCTGTCAAGAGATAGAGTCTCTGACCCCTTCTTGTGGACGGGGTGGGCATGTGCCACTCCGCTGACTAACAGAGTTATGGTAGAAGGGATGCTATGTGACTTCCTAGGTTAAGTCGTGAGAGGCCATTTGGCTTCTACTGTCACTCTCAGGGCACAAGCTTGGGAGCCCGGAGCCACGGGAGAAGCCCAGACACCCTGATGCCGCCGCGTAAGAGACACAGGCAGTACGCACAGAGGCAGAGGTGTGCCAGGCCCTCCAGCTGCTGTCTGACTTGAACTGCATTGAGACCCCAAGACAGAACCACTGGGAACCATGAGATCATGAACTAATGAAGCCACCAAGGGTTGCAGGGGCTGATTATGACCACTGGAATATTCTCTGAGTCTTATTAGTAGAGAGATTAGGATATTGAGCCGCAGAGAGGCGTTATCACAGTTAAAGGAGATACTCCGTATCATGGTTTTATATTCATGCCGTTATTGTCACTGCTTCACAGGATGGGACAGATACCAGATGTCACAGGGAGCAGATTTGGCATCATCCTTGAAGCGTCATTTCAATACTTGGAATTGTCCAACAGTACACAGATGCACTTTAAAAAGTGGTGCATCCTGGGACGCCTGGGTGGCTCAGATGGTTGGGTGTCTGGCTTTGGCTTGGGTCGTGATCCCAGGATCCTGAGATCGAGCCCCGCGTTGGGCTCCCTGCTCAGTGGGGAGCCTGCTTCTCCCTCTGCCTGCCGCTCCCCCTGCTTGTGCTCCCTCTCTGACAAATAAATAAAATATTAAAAAAAAATAAAAAAAGTGGTGCATCCTATGATTTCCCTCATATGTGGAATTAAAGAGACAAAACAAAAGAACAAAGAAAAAAAAGGACACCAAAAAACAGACTCTTAAATATTGAGAACAAACTGATGGTTACCAGAGGGGGGGATGGGTGAAATAGGTGAAGGGGATTCAGAGTGCACTTGTCATGATGAGCATTGAATACTGTGCAGAAGTGTTGAATCACTGTATTGTACATTTGAAACTAATACAACATTGTATGTCAATTATACTGGAATTAAAATTTGGAAAAAAAAGTGGTGTATGCCCCAAGGACTGCAGATATTCAGGCTGGATACCTATTTGTCAGGGATATCTCTCAAAGGAAACTTTGGGGGGTGAGAGTCAGACTCATAAGCAGATGGAATCTACAATCTTTGGATTTCACTCATTTTGCTATAATCTTGAAACCCATCTTTCTTTAGGCATGCATGTAATCAGCCTTGTCATACTGTACATGTATCTCTGTAAACTACCTTAGATCCTTTTTTGTAATGAGACAGGGCATTTAAAACAAACAAAAACAACCTATTAATATTTAGCAAAAATAACCCCTGGGACTCCATAGAAAGTTCATGCCACTTATATTTAAAATATATAAGGAGGGGCACCTGGGTGGCTCAGTCAGTTAAGCGTCCGACTCTTGATTTTGGCTCAGGTCATGATCTCAGGGTCCTGAGCTCAAGCCCTGCATTGGGCTCCGAACTGGGTGTGGAGCCTGCTTCAGATTCTCTCTCTTCCTCTCCCTCTGCCCCTCCCCACCCCTGCTCTCCTCTCTTTTCCCCTTTCTAAAATAAATAAATAATAATAAATAAATAAATATATATATATAATAACTTTTACATTATAGCAAGATTTGCTAATAGGCCTTTGTTCATCTAGAAATCTAAAGACTTTTGTATGACTTAATTCTTACCTTTTAATACACAAGAAATTAGATTAATGCATTATTGGGCACCTTATAGTACATACCTTGAAACATGTTCTATAGCATCCTGGAAGAACACCAACTTTACTTCTTTGGGATTTGTAAGGTTATAATCATCAAGATAGTCCTCTAGAACATTTGCGATTTTCTCCATATCGGGCATGTCATCATAAATCCGGTCAATCTTATCTGCTCCAAACTATAAGATGATTTATGGGAGAGGGACCACGTTAGATCAATTATGACACAGAAATATACACAACATTCATAACCTTAGGAGGGAACATTATTTTATCCATGTTACTATGTAATCATTTGCATGCATATTTTATTTGTTTGTATATATATTTGCATATATATATATATGCGCAAGGCTTTCAACCCAAGGAAATGGGACTAAGAAACTCAGATTTTCATAGTAACTGAAAATCCATTTCATTTAACTTCAAACAGTACATTGGAATTTCAATGATCTTTGCTATAAAATTCATACAGCAGCTCAGAAATAGGTTTCCAGTTTTTCTTGCTATACCTAACTTTGGGTTTGTACTTTTGCTCTCAGGCTGTTGACATCAGAGAAGCTAAATGGGCTGAAAATGATGCATGCCAGACTGTTATGGTCATAAACAATCATGCCAGAACTACATGTAGTTTTTACACAGCAGTCATCTGATTAAATAAATCATGGAGAATGAAATTTGGGGTGAACTAGAAGGAATTGAGTTCCTGTTTGATGTCTTGTGTGGACCTGTGGATGTGGTCTTTTCTTTGCTGGGGCAACTGCCCTGGGGGCATTTTCATTTGGAGCCAGTGACTAAAATAATGCAAGAAGGGTCCAACTGTTGTTTTCCCTTTGCTTTATTCTCCCATTTGATGATTGTATCAGTAGAAACACATGGGAAATATAATCACCACCTGGAAACAAACTTTGGACTTTGTTTTTAATAATACATTTAAATAGGTATATTGCATGTAAATAAATTATTTATCTTTTTTATTTGATAGGGATTACCAGGGTGATGAGGTAATTGCATACATACAATATAAACACAAGTTCGTGCTTTTGTTTAACCAGCACTGATTGAGAGCCTGCTCTATACCTAGCTCTGTGCGGGAAGCTGGGGATTTAGGGTGAACAGAACAGACACAGCCCCTGCCCTCTTGGAGACACTAGGAATGTTGTACCCAAACAAAAGTCAACTTGGTAAAACGAGATGGTTACCTATCAACATAGGTAGGATGGTTAGAAGAAGACTTATTCAAGGCGGTTCTAGAAGGCAAAATTAGGGCTGGTGGGTACACGTTATTGGGGGTACAAACTGAGGAGCATAATGTCAGAAAAATTTTGCTACTGATGAGAGCTACCCTGAAATGAGGAGGGCAGCATGGTTACCTACTGAGCTGCTGGAAGTGTGTGAGCACAGGCTGAACAGCTACACAGAATACAGTAAGCGGGGGAATGCCAGTCCTGAGTTAAGAAACTAACCCTCCCTGTTTCCTTCCAAATCAAAAACTTGATGGGTCTCTGATTCAAACTATTACCAAAATGAATGTGACTAGATCAGGAGTCAGCAGTCTGTTTCTCTAAAGGGCCAGATAATAAGTACTTTAGGCTTTGCAGGTCATATTGCCTCTGTTGCTACCTCCCCACTGTGTCTTGTCATGCGAGAACAGCCATGTAAAAGAACAGCACACAGTCAGGTGGGTGTGGCTGTGTGTCCATAGAACTTTATTTACAAAAATGGGCAATGGGTAGATTTGGCCTATGGGCCATAGCTTGCTGACCCCTGGTCTAGATCTTTAATCTTCACAGATGCAAAGTTCTTGTTGAATATGAAATTGAACTGTAAAATAGTAAGTGCTTTATTTATCTTCAAATATAGGCAAGTCAGTTCAAGATACTCACCTTAATAAAGTCTCCAAAGATGATGGGTCTATTTAAAAAATATTCCAGGCCAATTGCAATTCCAAAATGTTTATCTATTCAAAACACAAAATCAATTTGTGATATATGATAAGCTTGAATGCAGTGTTTCAATAAGATATACAGAATAATATCAGCTGTTACTTTACTTAGAGGGCTTAACTAGTAAATGAAAGTTGAGAGAAAGACATGTTGATACCACACCATTTTAGTTTGGTTGATAATCTCCTGGATTTAAGATTAAGAATGTTTAATATTAATAAAAATTTTATTAAATAATAGATATTGAATATATATTTAATAAATAAGAGGTACTTTAGAGATATCTTGGCTTCTTACCAGACAAAATACTGGTTCTCTTTCTTTCCCTTTTCTACTTAAAATTGCATACTGAATTTAAAATATTAATTCTTCCTGAATTTTAATAAAATGATTTTCCTAATATTTCACATATTTCTACATATTTGAGTCACTGAAGAGAAAAACTTTTACCCATGAATGACTAAAACTCATTTTGCTTTACCTTATCTAAGCTCATTTTAATTTTTCTTTATAGAAATCAAATTGCTTTTCTAGGCCCCCCACCAAAGAAAGAAAAAGAACAGGTACATAACGATTGATATTTACTGGCCATTTCTGTCAAAATAGTATGGAAATAGTGTTTATCTTCATTATTAATCAAACGGTCATGGAAAACTCTTTGGCATTCATGGCAAAAGAGTCTAAATATCTGTATTTCTTCTCTTATTGTTCCTGGATCACACTGGAGGATACCTGTTTTTGAAGAAAGAGGAAAAAGGAAACTTCTACATTTGTGAAATAAATAGTAACAGTTTAATTAACTAGAAAATCCTGCTGAAATCCAGCTTTATCCCCACACTACCAGAGGTGGGTGCTTCCCTAGTGGGTATACACACATAGAATAATGGTGATCTCTCCACAGTTTGGCTATTGCGGACATTGCTGCTATGAACATTGGGGTGCAAATGGCCCTTCTTTTCA
>NW_028043417.1:0-449 GCF_054177405.1 Leptonychotes weddellii
GCCCGTGTGGATTCTGGGACCCTCCAGAGGGAGCTGCATTCACAACTGCGTCCATCCCACATCCTCTGTCCTGAGGACTTGGGACCCTCCGCTGGAGCTCCCGGTCCGCACGTGAGCCGGCGCCGTGGGGGAGGACGCTGCTGGGACGTCACACGGGGGCTGCCATCAGAACAGCCCGCCTCTACCTGCAACCGAGAGCATTTTCAAGTCCTCCCCCGCGTGGCATCGAGTCCTGAAGTTCTCGGCGGAAAAGGCGCCAACAGGGCCGGACGGGACCCCGTGTGCAGCGCAGAGCAAACCCCAGGAGGCGGAGGGCGGCTGCGAGCTCACTCTTGTCCACATTGGACTTGAGGGTGTTTCTAAAAGTCTCCATCCCCATTACACATGAGCGAGCTGCAGAGATTCTAGTTTTTTACATCGAGCCACAGACGCTGTGCGTGTTTGGTGCT
>NW_028043418.1:0-449 GCF_054177405.1 Leptonychotes weddellii
ATCAATATGATGCCCTTACACTGGAGTATAAGAAAAAGAAAATCATCTATAATAAAATAAAATGTATTTTAATATTTAAGTGACCATAGAAGGTCTAGTGAGATGGTCAGATGTATACAACTATTTATAGTGAATAATTTTTAAATTAAAAAAAATTTTTTGAAGATTTTATTTATTTGAGAGAGAGAGAAAGGGAGAAGGAGAGAGCGCACAAGCAGGGAATGAGAGGGAGAGGGAGAAGCAGACTTCCTGCTGAGCAGAAAGCCCAACATGGGGCTCGATCCCAGGACTCTGGGATCATGACCTGAGCTGAAGGCAGACGCTTAACCAACTGAGTCACTCAGGCACCCCTATAATGAATAATTTTAGAATAACAGGAGACAAGTTTACTGAATATTGCTATCACTTCTTTTTATATTTGGCATTCTAAAATTTGGCTAAATAATATA
>NW_028043419.1:0-449 GCF_054177405.1 Leptonychotes weddellii
TGGAGAAGGAGACCCAGGAGAAGATGACCATCCTCCAGGCCTACTTCCAGCAGAACAGGGATGAAGTCCTGGATAACCTGCTGGCCTTTGTCTGTGACATCCGGCCAGAAATCCATGAAAACTACCGCATAAGTGGATAGGGGAGGAAAGGAAGGAGCAGCTCTGCGTGCAGATTGGCATGTTAGATGCCTTCATGGAATACGAAGCTTCAGCAAATCTTGAGTAGTTACATCCTTGTGAAAAGGCATTACGTTATTTCTGTATATTATGTAGTAGGTCCCTTCACTTGTTAGAGAATAGCAAATCTAGCTTCTTTGTACAAACGTAGAGCTTATCCAAAGATTTTCTCCTTTTACCTCATATTTCTTAGAAATTAATGTGTATACGTTGTCTGTTTTCCTATGCCTTTTAGCTCAAGCAACATATGTATCAGTACTTTTTCTTTCTTA
>NW_028043420.1:0-449 GCF_054177405.1 Leptonychotes weddellii
ATCTTAAAGTATGGCTTCTAGACCAGCAGTTTCAGCATCACATGAAAAATGCAAGTTCTAGTGGCTCCTGGGTGGTTCAGTCAGTTGAACCTTGGATTCTTGATCCTCACCTCAGGGTCATGAGTTCAAGCCCTGCATTGGGCTCCATGCTAGGTGTGGAGCCTACCTACTTAAAAAAATACAAATTAAAAAATGCAAGTTCTTGGGCCTCACCTCACACCTATCCAGAAACTCTTGGGATAGGGTACAGCAATTCGTTTTAAAAACTCTCTAGATGATTGAGATAAATGTAAAAATGTAAGAATCACTGAGATAAACTATTCTTATTATGTTCTATCATTCCTTACTCCAGGCTGAAACTTTTAGGAACAAGATCTTTCATGGAAAACACAATAAACATCTATAGCCACATGGTATAGTTATTAGAGTAAGTTTTGGACCTGATCTGG
>NW_028043421.1:0-449 GCF_054177405.1 Leptonychotes weddellii
TCCATAACATATGCTATATTGTGAAAATCTATTCCAACAGAATTCTATCAACTCTCTTGTGAAAGATGAAGACAAATTACATAGTTTCACCTTTATCAATTTCTGCTCTTTTACTCTATTTTTTGTTTTTGTTTGTATTACTATATATTTTATACCATTCTATTATAGTTAACCTATTGTTATTTTCATATTTATATATTTATATTTTTTTAATTTCAAACTCTCATTTATTAGTGTACCACTCAATCTTAAAAAAAAAAGGTGGCTCCAAAGATAGTCTTATACCATTCTTTAAAAAAGGAAACTGTTCCTTTTAACTTTACACCCACCCCACACCCCAATTTCAAAACACATCATTTAATTGTCTTGGTCATGGACATTTCCAAGATGAGATTTTATATTTCGCTCCCATAGCTTCTGGTTATCAGAAAAACCATGCTTTCCTTTAT
>NW_028043422.1:0-449 GCF_054177405.1 Leptonychotes weddellii
CAGGCAGCCAACATCCAGAACCCAACATCACCCTTGAAGGTTTGCAAATCCTCTCACATGCATTCATTCTTCCCTCTACATGCCTCCCAGAGGAGAGTTTAGCGGTTGGCAAGAGTGTGAGCCCAGCCGGAGACGCACAGTTGAAGTTAATCACCCTTGTGCTCATAGGCCATCCAACTTCTCGCGGGCTTCTAGCACTTCAGGGTCCTGTCCCTGTGGTCGTCCCCTTCCCCCACAGAGCCTTCCTCCAGACCAGTGGTCCTCAGTCTCTCTGTGTGAGCCTGCACTTTCAAGTACAGCACATTGGGATGCTCTGGGCAAAACCATTCAAAGGTGTATTTCAAAGAATTGAAAATCTTTCCATGGTTTTCTCGGAGCTCATTTTTTGGTTGGTGCCAGAGCCCCCGTCTTAGGCAGCTCAGGCTGCTGTCACAAAGCAGCGTGGACTC
>NW_028043423.1:0-449 GCF_054177405.1 Leptonychotes weddellii
TTTTTTTTTTTAAAGATTTTATTTATTTATTTATTGGAGAGTGAGCGAGAGAGAAACAGCATGAGAGAGGAGAGGGTCAGAGGGAGAAGCAGGCTCCCCGCCGAGCCGGGAGCCCGATGTGGGACTCGATCCCAGGACCCTGGGATCATGACCTGAGCCGAAGGCAGTCGCTTAACCAACTGAGCCACCCAGGCGCCCAGCAAGAAAAAAATTTTTGACACCCCCAGTTCTAAGTAAAAAAATATCCTAGTTTTTTTTTTTTTTAAGTTTAAATTCTAGTTAGTTGACATACACAGTTCAATATTGGTTTCAGGAGTATTGTTCAGTGGTTCATCATTTACATAAAACACCCAGTGCTCATCATAACAAGTGCCCTCCTTAATACCCATCACCCATCTAGCCCATCCACCACTCACCTCCCTCCACCAACCCTCAATGTGTTCTTTATC
>NW_028043424.1:0-449 GCF_054177405.1 Leptonychotes weddellii
GCATTTGCTGAAAAGATGCAGACTAGCCTAGAACTTTCGGTGCAGGCGAGGTGGGATCTATCAGCTTTTTAAGATTCCCCCTTTCAAAAAATAAATTGCCCTTCTATACTATGCTTCCTTACCTGACTTATTTTGAAAGGGTGTTGTTAACGTCAAGACTTCACACTATCCCTGGAATAGGAGGGCAGGAAATGGCAAATGGCATCTTTGTGTTAAAGGTGGAGACACTCAGGGCCCGGAAGCAACCAGAACCGGTCTTATTTCCCGGCTCCCGGCCATGGCTTCCCCAGGTCTCCCGACCCAAATCACCAAATACCCCTGTCCTGTGCTCGCAGAACCGCCCATCCCACCCAACTGTTCCCCGGGGAAACCCTAGTTCTGAGCAGATCCAGGAGACCGGGTTCCACGGCTTTCCGTAACAGCGATCCACCGGAGGTGTCCGAGCGTGC
>NW_028043425.1:0-449 GCF_054177405.1 Leptonychotes weddellii
ACTGACCCCATCTCTAACTCTGCAGCTGACCATGAACAAACGATATGTAGTCTCCCAGCAATCTCTTAACATCCAGAGGGTCCTCTTTGCCCCTGATATGCCTACAGCAGTAATTCTGGGGCAGCTGAGGGCAGAGGGGCCTGTCTGGGAAGGAGACTTAGGGATGGTAACGTGGGGAGGGTTGGTGCTGGGGCTCTGCGAGCCGGGCCTCTCGCAGCCTTCTGATTCCCTCCTCTTGGCTTCTCGGAGACTTGATCACCCATGATATTGAAATGGTACCAAATCCTAGGAACAGCATGGCTGCCTCCCTGCAGACCCATGAAAAGAACATGCCCGAGGTGAGGACTCAGTCCCAGTGCTGAGACTGATGCTGAAGGTGGGAGAGATTAGGTAGAAGAGGCAGATTGGTCTCAGATATCCCCTGTTGCGGTCCTCACTCTAACTTTTTC
>NW_028043426.1:0-449 GCF_054177405.1 Leptonychotes weddellii
CATGAGAAGAGGTTTCAAATTGTGACATGAAATATTAATTCTGGCATGTTTTTTGGCTTTTTGTTATTTATAATACCCTACTGCCTGCTTGCTAAGAAGGGTGGATGCTGGTACCTTGTGGGTCCTTTGTTTGCCAAACACCAGGAGGTTGTGGGAAGGAGAGAAAAAGGGCTAAACTCACTAGGAAGATGAGAGAGATTCTGACAGGACTGTACTTGGAGGAGAACAGAATCCAGAGAGATTTGGAGACTGGTCTGAGATCCAAAAAAAAAAAAAGACCCAGTATATGCCTGCCAAAGAGAAACTTAAAAGAATACATAATTGTTATGGTTAAAAAATAATGCAAAAATACGGGGCGCCTGGGTGGCTCAGTCGTTAAGCATCTGCCTTTGGCTCAGGTCATGATCCCGGGGTCCTGGGATCGAGCCCCGCATCAGGCTCCCTGCTAC
>NW_028043427.1:0-9489 GCF_054177405.1 Leptonychotes weddellii
CCACCATGACCCCTGACAACACCACCATGACCCCTGACAACACCCCATCACGCCATCGCCACCATCATTGCTGACATCACCACCATGACCCCTGACAACACCACCATGACCCCTGACAACACACCATCACGCCATCGCCACCATCATTGCTGACATCACCACCACCACCACTAATTGTTATCTTCTCCCACAGAACCATGTTCCTTTCCTTCAGGGCACGAAAAGGAAATTGGCAATTATACATTCTTTAAGGTGATTATCTGGTCTCCACTCAACTCTACGTGACCCAGAATTGGGGATTGTGTCGCTCATCACCCCACTCTTGAATTCTCAGTGCGTGGACAGTTGGGCAGCTCACAGTAAGGATTCAATAAACGTGTGTTGGAGTAACAAATTATTTAGACCAGCACGGTCTCTACACCAAAGGGAACTTAGGCTCTAGGATTTCAAAGCTTGCCATAGTTCTATCTTCGGACTGGATCTTACCGGAACAACATGACACTGGGTGATAAAGTGATAAAGGAAGTGAGGAGAAGCCTGGGCTCAGCAGCTCAGTGCGAAGATCCTAATCCACACTCCACTGGCCAGGGGTGCTGCAGATGAGCTGAGAGAAGCCTGCTATTCTAAGATCATTACCATCGCCTGACATTTATCTGAACCTGGATCAATTCAGTGTCAGGACTTAATCCGGTTCATGTTTAAGACCAACAGAGGTGTCAAACATGCTCCCAGGAGGCCAGAGGTTCTTTGGAGGTACCATAGGGAATGACGTGAGGTTTGAGGAGGGGTCTGAGGGGGATCACAGGGAGGAAGGCCCTGGGCTCCCCATCCAAACTTCAAACACTGGGCTCCTGAGAAAGATTGTATAACCGTGGTTTTAAAACATGATTTTACAAACAGGTTTGGAAACCACTGGTCTAGAAAGTGAGTTCTTGAATTTTTTAGTTTTGGAATAGATGTCTGGCATGGTGTATGTGTCTCAACCAACAATCATAGGCCAACTGATGCTACCAGGCCAAAGGATGCCTTAGGAAAAGCATATCTGATGTTTCTCTGGACTCTTCCCAAGGCCACAGTTGGTGCACCAAGTTGTCTTTGACTCTCGTTCTTTGGTAAAATGAAAACATAGTTTTGTTCTTAGAGAACTGTATTCCACGAAGGAAGCTTTATTTAAATAAACTGTCTTGGGAACATAAACCCAAGAAGCGCAATACATGAACTTACCCACGTGCCTTCCTGCCTGGAAAGTGCTGGCTCTTTAGCCGTGCAGGAGAGACACTGGTGGGGGATCAGGGCTTCACTCTTCAGCTACACCCTCCTCCAGGACACACACAGTGGCCAAGAGACTCAGAGCTAGCCATGGATGGGGACTGTCTCTTGAGGGAAGGAGACCAGACACTAATTGGGGATGTAGTGCTTTTTGAGCGACGATCATGAGAGT
This sequence comes from Leptonychotes weddellii, assembly GCF_054177405.1. Taxonomy (NCBI): domain Eukaryota; kingdom Metazoa; phylum Chordata; class Mammalia; order Carnivora; family Phocidae; genus Leptonychotes; species Leptonychotes weddellii. The sequence continues at coordinate 1,442 of NW_028043427.1, forward strand.
GACAGGATGGGAGCAGAAAGGGGCGGCCCAGGAAGAGTGAGAAGAGGGTTATGCCTCTTCCTGGGGGCCAGGGTCACGGCAAAACCAGGGGATCCTTCCTACCCATCCGTCAGCCCCTCTGAAAAGGTGTAGCCGCTGGGCAGGTGTGTGTGTGTGTGTGTGTGTGTTTGCACGCATGTGTGCACAGGCATGCAGGAATACACACTTACAGAGCAGATACGGGGACACTGGGCCAGCCCCAGCCCCTCTGCAGGTTCAGCCCCTTCTGGCCCATCCTCCTGTCTGCCCTGAGGGCACCCTCGGAGCAGAGCAGGCTGGGCAGGGGTTTCCAGGCTGTGGCACCGTCTGGGAAGGGTGGGCTGCACAAGTCTCTGCCCCAGGGAGTGACTGGACTGCGTTCTCTAGAGAGACTGAGTAAGGCCAAAGAAAAGAGTTTAGTCTTTAGTTAGAGGAGGCATTCCAGGCTGAGATGTGGACGTGTGCTTGTGAGGCTTTGAAACCAGGAGGGGAATGGCCTGCGAGCCAGAGACCTGGGCCGTGTCCTTCCATAGTCTGCCAGGGAATCCGTGGACGAACCACTGAACGTGGGATCACGGTGTCGGGCGTGAGGGGGAAAATGGTGGAGTGTGTGCAAAGCCCTGTGGTCAGGACCTCTTTTCAAGACCTGGTCCAGGGATGGAGCAGGTCTATGAGACGCGTTCAGTTTGTCCTCCGCGGGAGGCAAGGAGGCTCTCGAAGCTGTTTCTATCCTGACCCAGGTGCTTTCGAGTGTGGAGCCACCGTAGCTTTGGCAAACCCTCAGCTGTGGAGGAGTGGCCGACGGGCGGGGTCTCCCCGGTGTGCCTGCCCCTCTCTGCCTCACCTCTCCCTGCTCGCCCACCAGGCCTCTGTCTGTATTGGACATTCCGCTCAGCCCTCACGCGTCCACAGGAGACACACTGCCCACCACAAACTGTGACTCCAGAGGCTGTTTCCAGTGTAGTTGTATTACCTACACCCTCACCCTAACGCCCCGTCGGACTTCACGGCTGAAGCACCACCTCCGTCCTGTCCGTTGAGGGCATCTGTCCATTGCGAGAGTCCTCAGAGAAAGAAGTCCTTTAATGACTGAGGAACCTGGGGAAGAGGAGGGTTCCGGCAGGTTGAGGTGGACAGATGGTTTGTTGCTCTCATTCTTCAGTCTGTCCAGCCAGTGACATTCTACTGAACCCCAGGGCGCCCAGCCCTGTGCCCGACCCGCTGGGATGGACGCAGGGCACGAGGGGTGAAGGCCGAGTCGCTGGGCAGCGCCGTCTCCCTGGGGAGGTGGGATTTGCATATGCAAACAGAAGCCGACCACGCAGAGCAACACCCATGGGCTAGCGGCAGAGAACAAGGCACAAACCGTGTCTCTGAAGCCGAACATGCCTGCCATATGCCGGGGCTGGGCTCAGAAAATCAGAGAGGGCTTCTTGGATGAGGAAGAGGAAGAAGGCAAATAATGAGGGCCACTTACATCTTTCTGGATGAGCTCAGCATACACCAAGCAGGCAGCAGAGATCAGCACGTCCGCGTCAAGGTCAATGAGGTTGTTGCAGGCCTGTGCCGGGAACGGAAGCCGGGAGGAAGCAGGTCTCCCTGGGCACAGGCAGCTTCCTGCTGCTTCCCGGGGACAAGGCCACTGCTCATGGCAGTCGCCGAGGCCACCTGATCTTGCCCCAGCCAGCCTGGCACAGTGCCGGCGATTTCACCACTGGAATGTGGTATTTGCGGGGAGATGGTAAATATCGTTTTCATACTGGGCTCTGAGGGGTACCAGGGTTCCACTGAGGGTCTCAGGAGCTTCTAAGGAGATCTTGTTTTATAACTGGGCTGCCGCCCTAGATTTTTTTTAACCCAGACTCCGGTTGCTTTTTAGAAATGTCAGAAAACTCTCGGTCTTTTGCCACAGGGGACCCTAGGGCCCAGGGGGTTAACTGTGAGGCAGTAAACCTAGAGGTTAAGAAGCATTCAAGGCCTCAGTTTCTTCCTATGTTAAATCGGGGTACTGCCATGGTGGTTATGGTCCCTCTGCCTCTGGCCTGTCATGGGTTTCCGTGCGTTGGTCTATATAAGCACGAGCACCGTGCTCAGGGCATCACAGTTCCTGCCAGGGCCCGAGGGCTGGGATGGCACAGGGGTTTCGGGGAGGCTGGCCTGGCCCGAGGGCGCTCTCACCAGGAGGATGCCATCGCTGGTCATGCTCTCCTGCAGCACCTGCTCGCGCACCATCTGCAGCATGCTGTAGGCCACCAGCACCTGGAAGTTTCTGCAGGGTTTCCCCGTCAGCAGAACCTGCAGCAGCCCCCGAGTCTCAGCCGGGGCCTCCCAGCCCTTCGGATGGTGAGGTGCCCGCTGACCACAGGCCCACCCGGGGTCAGCTGTTCCTGGGCCTCACTGCTGACTCCCTCATTCACTCAGGCAAGTGCTACCTTGGGGGGTCCCAGGTATTGTGCTGGCTACTGGGGGACTCAGAGAAAAAGCTTCAGGGAATTCATTAGCTAGAGGAGGAGAGGAGGAGAGAGGGAAGGAGGGAAAGAGAAAGGGAGAGGGAGGGAGGAAGGGGAGGGAGAAGGAGAAGGAGGGAGAATGACCCGGTGACTATCCAAAGCATTTGAGTGGAGCTTTGGCAAAGCAACGGTTGATAAGTCACAATCCAGCGGTGTCCCCAGAGGTCTGGGGGGTGGCCATGGACTTGGGCATGGAAACCAGCAGGCCATGAGGGAGGGTTAAGGAGGGTGGGAGTTGACTTGTTGTGGGTCGCTGAATGCCAGGCTGAGTGTTGGGCTGGGCAGAGCAGAAATGGGTAGTGGGTCTGTTCCTGGGGGGGTTCATGGGCTGATAGCCCATGATCAAAGAACTGCACCTTTGACCTGCCCTTGGAGGGCCCCTCCTTCTCCATGAGTGAGGGCTCCGCAGGGAGCCAGCACTCAAATGGAGGGGAAGGCAGAGGAAGGGGCAGCTGGGGATGTAGAGCAGAGGGAGGCCTGCATGGGCGGGGAGGGGGGGTAGGAAAGCAGATCAGGCTTTACCCGCACAGGCTGAGGGGCCCCTCCTGCCCTCGCTGCCCTGCAGAAGGTCCTGGATGGGACTGAATGAACAGAAGGACGTGCTAATGCGCTCACCTCCTCCAGCAAGGCCCCATAAACCCTAACCTGCTCAATTCCATCCCAAGTCAGGAAGCAAGGAAACAGGCTTCCCCCTGCCCTCTGGAGAGGTGGGGGCCTAGCCCTTCCGTCCAAGGAGGACTCACCTCCCAGAGCCTCCAGACGTCGTCGAAGGACTTGAAGGCACGCTGGAAGCAGAGGCAGAACCAGGGGAAGAGGGACTGCACGGTCCCCGCCCCCTTCCCTCCTGTGGAGAGAGAGACACGGGGTGTCAGCCCGGACGGAGGCCCGGGTCAGGGAAACCAGGGGTGGCACACGTGATAGAGCAGAAGCGCCCAGACAGGCCAAACAGTAGGGCACGTGAACACACAGGGGAAACCCAAAATGCCTGGCTCTCACGTTGCCAACTATCTTCGGAGAATGTTTGGAGTGAATTTTCAACTGTCCAGATTCCAACCGCACATCTAGATGAACCCTCCTCCCAGGGCCCGGAGAGAAGACCAAAGGATCCTGCTCTCTCGCCGCCATGACAGGGCATTGCTACCTGGGGCTGGGTCCTGGGTCCCTCTCATTCCTGCCCTGTGGGGGGAGCTGTACATCTGCAGGAGGTTGGGGGTGGTCCACTCACTTAGGTGCTCAGCAAACACGGGGTCCAAGAAGTTGATCAGGGTGTTGAGCATGTCCAGGTTCTTGCCTACTCCGATCTTGATAACACAGCTGTGCTCCTGAGAGAGATGGGTGGGTGGGAGGCCAACCTAATCTTTCTCTGCTTGAGGGCCGGCCTGCTTCACCAACAATTCAGTTCTGGAGGCCCTGTGTGTGGCTGGCTCCAGGCTGGGCTCATGTCTGTATGAGCCTGGGTGTCTGTATGTGTGTGTGCACACTCACCTCATGTCTGTGTCTCTGTGATCTGTGTGTGTAGGTGTGTTCGTCTGTATATGTGTATGCACCTATGTGTGTGGTGTGGGGGGGTGGGGATCCAGAGATGTCTCAGGTGTGGCTCTCAATGCAGTGAGCCCAGTTATGCCTTCACACACACACCGTGGGTCAGAACCAGGTGGGACAGGGGAAGAGCAGTGAGCACATTGTTGCAGGGACGGAGACAATTCTGGACAGCCTCTCACAGACCATGAGGAAAGGCTTTCCAGGGAGGGTGTTCCGGAGAGAAGCAACTTCAAAAGCCCTCAACCTGATCACTGTGGGGTGTGTCTGGGGAGTCCTGCGTCCCCTGGTGGGCCTGAAGTGCGGGTCGTGTGAAGGGAGCAGTGAGAGAGAAGGCCAAAGATAGTCCTTGAATGCCTGGCCAAGGTTATTGGATTTATTCCGAAGGTGATGGGGAGCCATGGAGAGGATCTGTGGGAGCAGAGCCATGTTTTGGGAGGGGAATGCCAGGAGAGGGAGCCATCCCTGGGACTGGCCAGTTACACTCTTTCGAGGTTTGGTGAGAGCTGGATCCAGAGCACCCTTCCAGCCCCCTCCTCAACTCCAGTGCCTGCAACACATACAACCCACGCCCCATAAACTCACTAGGGTGAGTGCTGCCTGCCCAGGCTCCTCTGGGACCCAGAGGGGCTGTTTCAGGGCTGGAGGAAAGAGCTGGGGCTCCCATTGCCTGCCTAACCTCCAGGGGGTGTCTGGTGAGTGGCAGGGAGGTGGTCCCTGAGCTCAGGCCCAGCCCTCACCGTTTTCTGCAGGAAGAACTGGAAAAGCCAGAAGGTCTCGTGGTCATGTTCCGCCATCAGCTGGAAAAGCATCACCATCTCGTGGAAGCCCTGCTGGTACTCTGGGGTGGGGGTGGGGGGACAGTGAGGACGGGTGAGCCTGGGCTTGGGCGGGGAAGGGATTCCAGGAAGGAATTGAGAAGAGGGGGCTGAGGAGAGGCTCAGCCCTGTGGCCCACCTGCCTGGGTATTGCAGACATAACTCAGGAGCAAGATTTTCTCCAGTCTCTTCTTGTCGATAATGACGTTGCCTAGGGGGTCTTTGTCATAGAGTTTCTGAATGTCATATGCTAGGTTGGGGACAAAAGACAGGTAGGTGGCACCAGATCACCTCAACAGAGGGGCCATGAATGAGTTTATTCCCCAAAGGGCAGGACCCAGGACACCCTGGAGGGGGTTGTAAAAACGGCATCCACCCACAAGACTCTGCCCAGCACCACACCCTGAGCTGCCCGGCTTTGTCCTCACCTCCAAATCTTTGACTAGGCCATACCTTCTGCCAAGAATGCCGCCCAACCCCCATCCCCACTCCACTAGCCCCATCCAATTGAAATCCAGCCTAGTTCAAGGCCAAAGGGGAGATGAAGACAAAGCAGCAGGAACAGCATGCACTCAAGGGAATATGATGCTAGGCATAGGAGTCCCCAGGAGAGATGGTGGATGGACTAACCAGGATTTAGCCAGCAGAATTCCAGAATTCAAGGCAGTTCCCAGGAACCGGGGAATCATCTGCCCCTGGATATGACTGAGGAGCAGGCAGGCATGCCCTCAGGCACTACCCCCTCCCGAGCCCTGCCCACCCGACTAGCTCACCGATGGTATTCCGAGTCTCCATAAAGTTCCGGTGCAGGTTTTCCAGAAGGGGCTGAATCTTTATATACATTTCGCATAAGGCCTCATAGTTCTTCCTGTGCAAAGAGAACTGGGGCTGGAGGAGGCAGCCTTCTCCCGGCCAATCAAGGGAAGTCTGAGCAGCTCTCTCCACTAGGCTGCTCGCCCTACCTGGGTGTGATGTTTCCCCTCATCTTCATCAGGCGCCAGCCCTAACCACGTTCTGTGCTAATGTGCCCCTGGAGGGCAGCATGGAGGTGGCCCTGGGGGTCCCATGGCTGCTCCTGAATCCTGGCTCCACAAATTAATAACTGGGTGTTTGCAAAGAGGGTGAGGCCTTGGAGACATCACAATCCCTCTCTAAGCCTCAGTTTCCTCTTCTGTAGATTGGGGATAATCCTGGCACCTTGGCCTTAGAATTGGAAGGATTGGATGAGACAGTGTCTAGTGTCCATCATTAGAATGTGCTTGGGTGCTGTAGGGGGCTGAATGGTGACCCTTCAAAAGATATGTCTGCGCCTTAACTGCTGAATCCTGTGAATGTGAACTTATTTGAAAAAGGGCCTTTGCGGGGCGCCTGGGTGGCTCAGTTGGTTAAGCGACTGCCTTCGGCTCAGGTCATGATCCTGGAGTCCCGGGATCGAGTCCCGCATCGGGCTCCCTGCTCAGCAGGGGGTCTGCTTCTCCCTCTGCCCTCTTCCCTCTCGTGGTCTCTGTCTCTCATTCTCTCTCTCTCAAATAAATAAATAAAATCTTTAAAAAAAAAAAAGGGGTCTTTGCGGGTGTAATTAAGTTAAGGATCTCAAGATGAGATCAATCTAGATTATCTAGGTGGACCCTAAACCCAATGACAAGTGTCCTTCTAAGGACACACAGAGACACACAGAGAGACAGAGGGAAGAGGAACAGGCCATGTGACCACAGAGGCAGAGATGGGAGGAGTCCCCAGAGCCTGCAGAACCTCAGAGGCAGGGGAGGACCCTTCCCTAGAGGCTTCAGGGAGTGTGGCGCTGCTGGCACCTTGCTGTTGGGCTTCTGGCCTCCAGAACCGAGAGAACAGATTTCTGCTGTTGCCAAACCCTCGTTTGTGGGGCCTGTTACAGCAGCCTCGGGGAGCTAACCCGGGCTCCCGTCAGGGCTCTCGAGCTTTCCAGGCTGGCCCTCAGTTCCCCTACTGCCCTGAATGATTCTTCACTGGCCCTTTGTGCATGAATCTTCACCTCAGATAGGCTGCGTAGGCCCTAGGGAAGGAAGGGATGAGATGGCGGCGGGGCTGAGGACCTGCTGGGATCCAGCCCAGGCCGGGCAGTCTGTGCGCTGCTAAATGGAGCTGGGCGGGAAGGGGCTGGCACCTCCTGGGTTCGGGCCCTGGGTCAGGAGCACATGGGGAGTTTGTCTCTTAGAATAAGAAATCCATTTGGGGGAAGAAGACTGCACTTGTCAGGCTGGGATGGGCACTCCCTCCCACCTGCACTGCCACCCACTCTCCCCTGACAGGATCTGGAATGTTCTACCTCCTCGTGCTGTCCACTGTGAGTCGCTCATCCTGGGAGCTCTGCCACGAGTAGTAGCCCGTGAGGAACTTCCAGGCTTCTGTCCTCACGTAGGGGTGCAGACCCTGGGGTGGGGATGAGAGGTGAGAGGTCATGGGACCTCCAGATGCCTACCAAGAGGGTGTCTCCAAACGCCATGCCTGCCCCTCACCCACCCATGCCCTCCAGTGCCAGGGCAAGGCCTTGAGGACCGTACCCGCTCCAGGATGTTCACACAAATGAGGTCTCGTGACTTGGTCAACAGACCATTCTCATCAAAGAAGCCATCCCATTCCGTCTTGTCAATAGGTGGTTTTCTCTTCACCTGGCAAGGACAATCACTTCAGCCCTCTGTTAGGGACCTTTGGCAGTACTATCTCAGCAAGATGGCGGAGGAGTAGGAGACCTGGATTTCGTCTCCTCTCGGGAATTCGGCTGGATGGGGATCAAACCATTCTGAACACCTACAAACTCAACAGGAGATCGAAGAAAAGAAGAGCAACAACTCTCTCATCAGAAAAGCGACCACTTTCTGGAAGGTAGGACGTGCGGAGAAGTGAATCCGAGGCGATATTCGGGAGGATAGACGGTGGGGGAGGGGCCTCCGTCCGCCGCTTCTGGCAAGTGATAGAGCCGCGGAGCACAAAATCGGGACTTTTAAAAGTCTGCTCCGCCGAGGGACGTCACTCTGGTGGCTAAGCGGGGGGTGGAACCCTCCGGGACAGTGTGGTCTCAGGACCCTCGGGGTCACAGAAAGACCGGGGGTGCCTGAGTGTGGCAGAGCTCCCAGGTAACGGAGCAGGGAAGCCGGCTGCAGAGGCAGAGCCCAGGCGCGGGCTC
>NW_028043428.1:0-449 GCF_054177405.1 Leptonychotes weddellii
GAGCCCCTCTGGCCCTCCCCTGCTCGTGCTCTCTCTCTCAAATAAATAAATGAAATCTTTTTTTTTTTTAAAGATTTTATTTATTTATTTTGACAGAGACACAGTGAGAGAGGGAATACAAGCAGGGGGAATGGGAGAGGGAGAAGCAGGTTTCCCGCGGAGCAGGGAGCCCGATGCGGGGCTCGATCCCAGGACCCTGGGATCATAACCTGAGCCGAAGGCAGACGCTTAACGACTGAGCCACCCAGGCGCCCCTAAATAAATGAAATCTTAAAAGCAAAAACAAAAAAAGACATAGTATTTTAAGGCAAATTCAGACATCATTTCACCCTCACATATTTCAGTATACATTTTTTAAGAAAGGATTTTCCTTAGAAAATAGCTTGGAGTATGTTCTAAGACATGAAGCAGTTAACAGCTTAAAGCCTGTTTAAAATTATTTTACACTA
>NW_028043429.1:0-449 GCF_054177405.1 Leptonychotes weddellii
ACTTCTGGAAGAGCTGACAAGGTCTTCTTTCTTGACTTGGATGATGGTTTCAAAGAGTGTTCACCTTAAAACAATTCATTGAAGCATACATTTGTTTTGTGTTTGATTTGACAATAAAAATTTAAAAATAAAGTAAAGTGCTTAAGTTGTCACTTGAAAAAAAGTATCCCAATATAAGACTTGGGGCGGGGGGAGGGGGTAATACCAAAGATTATAATGGTAGCCTAACTTTTCTTTTTTTTTTTTTTTGAAGATTTTATTTATTTATTTGAGAGAGAAAGAATGAGAGAGAGCAAGCACATGAGAGGGGGGAGGGTCAGAGGGAGAAGCAGACTCCCTGCTGAGCAGGGAGCCCGATGCGGGACTCGATCCAGGGACTCCAGGATCATGACCTGAGCCGAAGGCAGTCGCTTAACCAACTGAGCCACCCAGGTGCCCGGTAGCCTAAC
>NW_028043430.1:0-449 GCF_054177405.1 Leptonychotes weddellii
GGCCAGGGAACACGGAGTTTAGGGAGGCACCTCTCTTAGAGCAAGCCTGCTCTTTGTCTGGGGCGAGAGGTGACCTCATCCCTCAGGCTGCTCCCTGCAAACCCCACCCTGAGAAGTGGCCAGGAAAGGGGGCAAGAACCTTTGCTCGCATTCTTAGCACACCCAGGAAGAACATGGTGGGTCGCCTCTCCCAACGAGGTCAAGAACCAGTCTCAGAGGACCCGACCCAGGGAGTTCCTCCACTGAATGGAGATCCTTCTCTGCTCATCATGCCTAGGCCACAGGCTTGCTGTTGAGGACGGGACGATCTGAAATAGTGGAAGTGAAAAGTTGGAACCTGCCCCCACTGGTCTGAGGGACGGTAGGGGCAATGAGAGAGGAAGTAGGAAGGCAGGAAGGAGATGTGCTTCCTCAATATGGAGGATGATGAGACCAGGGTCCCTCAGTAT
>NW_028043431.1:0-449 GCF_054177405.1 Leptonychotes weddellii
TATGATATGAGGCCTATATTTCCTTTTATTGTATAATTTTATTATAATTATAAATAGGGGGGCATCTGGGTGGCTCAGTCGTTAAGCGTCTGCCTCTGGCTCAGGTCGTGGTCCCAGGGTCCTGGGATCGAGCCCTGCATCGGGCTCCCTGCTCCGCAGGAAGCCTGCTTCTCCCTTTCCCACCCTCCTGCTTGTGTTCCCTCTCTTGCTATGTCTCTCTGTCAAATAAATAAATCTTTAAAAAAAAAAAAAATAAATAAATAAATAGGATTTTTCCTTGTTAAAATAATTGTTTGTTGCAAACATATAAAGAATAGCTACATTTGGTATATTTGTCTATATTGAGCTCCCTTAGCAAAAATTCTTCTTAACTGGGGCACCTGGCTGGCTCAGTCAGTAGAGCGTGAGGCTCTTGATCTTGCGGTTTTAAGTTCGAGCCCCATGTCAGG
>NW_028043432.1:0-449 GCF_054177405.1 Leptonychotes weddellii
CTTCAGCTCAGGTCATGATCCCAGGGTCCTGGGATCGAGTCCCATGTCAGGCTCCCTCTGCCTGCCATTCTCCCTGCTTGTGCTCTCTCTTTCAAATAAATAAATAAAATCTTTAAAAAAAAACTTTTAAAAACGCAGTTATGAAAGGATCGTGGGCATTGGATAGACTTGTGATAGTATTCCAACTCTGTTATTACTTGTGAGACCTTGGACAAGTAATGTGGCATTTGGAGGCAGTTTCCTCTTCCATAAAATGAGGATAACACTCCTCAGTCATTCATAATTCTTTCAAATACAAATGATAGACACTCAACTCAAATAAATGGAAGGGGAAAACGAGGAATTTATTGGCTCAAACAATGGGACCTACAAGATGGACTTGCTATAAGGCCTTAGATAATGTTCCCAGGGAACACTCTCCATCTGTTGATTCCGCGTCTCTCTGCATA
>NW_028043433.1:0-449 GCF_054177405.1 Leptonychotes weddellii
AAAAAAAAAAAAGTGTTGTTTAATTTCCCCATATTTGTGAATTCTCCAGCTTTCCTTCTGGGATTCTTTCCTTCCTTTATGGGATGCCGCAGGGGCACCTGGGTGGCTCTGTTGGTTAAACATCTGCCTTCAGCTCAGGTCATGATCCCAGGGTCTTGGGATCAAGTCCCAGGTTGGGCTCCTTGATTCCTAGTTTTATTCCACTGTGGTCAGAAAAGATACTTGGTAGGATTTCAATCCTCCAAAATGTTTAACACTTGTTTTGTGATATAATATGGGATCTGTCATGGAGAATATTCTGTGTACAGTGGAGAAGTGTGTCTTTTGTCATTGGGCAAAGTGTTCTATGTTGGCTCCACTTGGCCTATAGTGTTGTTCAAGTTGGCTGTTTCCTTACTGATGTTCTGTCTGGATGTTCTATCCATTATTGAAAGTGGGATACTGAAGTC
>NW_028043434.1:0-449 GCF_054177405.1 Leptonychotes weddellii
CAGTGCAGAAGACAGTAGCTTTCTTGGACTTTTAGTGCATAATTTAGGGTCTTTATTTATTGAGTCACCATTAGCTGGTGAGCTGGTGCTGGTGAAAGTTAAGTTCTGAGTGGCAACTGAGAGGGTGACAGTGCTTGGATTATTGCCTGTCGAAGCGCCTGGCAGAGTTTCAGTACAGCGGCTTTTACATTTGGTCCTCCGGTCACAGACCTTGGTTGCTTTTGCTTCAGTGACACCTTCATTTGAAGGTTTTTGCACTACTCCATCCGTATTACTTTCCTGCCCCAAAAGGGCACTAGGTGTTGTTTTGGGAGCTTTAGTCCCATCACAATTCTCTTGGCACTGTACAGGATGCTCATCTGATGATGTTTCAGGTTCCATTTTGACTTCCACGGCAGATGCTCCCCCGGTGCTGCTGGTCCTGGATCCAGGAGACTGAAGTGAAACAA
>NW_028043435.1:0-449 GCF_054177405.1 Leptonychotes weddellii
GCTTCTCCCTCTCCCACTCCCCCCTGCTTGTGTTCCCTCTCTTGCTGTGTCTCTGTCAAATAAATAAATTAAAAAAAAAATCTTAAAAAAAAAAAGAAATAAAAAGCAATAGACCCGTATTTTTCAGAATCAGCACAGGAAACGCCCCCTAAGCCTTTCCCAGGTCCTCTAGAGCCTTCAGGATGAAGTCAAAGCTCCTCAGCTTGATTTCAGATTTTTTTTTTTTTTTTTAAGATTTATTTATTCATCTGAGAGAGAGGGCACAAGTGCGAGCGGGATGGGGAGGGGGCAGAAGGAGAGGAAGCCCGGTCGAGGGTTCAATCCCGTGACCCGGAGATCATGACCTGAGCCAAAATCAACAGACAGACGCTTAACTGACTGAGCCACCCACGCGTTCTGGGCTTTCTTTCTTTTTTTTTTTTTTAAACAGAACCAAATAAAAGTTACAA
>NW_028043436.1:0-449 GCF_054177405.1 Leptonychotes weddellii
AGAAAGGAGTCCACAGAATAAAGTGTGTCGCCGTCAGCCCACGGACTCAGCCGCTGTGTGTTCATGTTGTGAGCAGCATCTAAGAGAAACCCCCCCACCCCAGTCCCAGCCCTGAACACACAGGTACTGATGCCCGAGCATCTCCTGAAGGGGGTTTATGCACAATCACCAAGTTAATGCCAAAGTGTAGACGTGAAACTGTGCTTTTCCACAGCATTGTACACGGCTCCAGTTTCATTCTCAGTTAACTCTATGTTTCAACGTTTTGTTACGGGTTTCAGTTTGCTGAGGTCCAGGTTTGAATGATCCAGGAGTAGGTCTCCAGAGAGTACCGAGATACCGTGACCTCCGAATACGGGGGGGAATGCACAGAATGGGGTGCCAAGATACCATGACCTCCGAATACAGGGGGAATGCACAGAACGGGGTGCCGAGATACCGTGAGCTCC
>NW_028043437.1:0-449 GCF_054177405.1 Leptonychotes weddellii
GCCGTCATGGACAGCACACGTAGAGGGGAAGTGGAGGCTCAGAGAGAAGAGCCCCAAGGCCAGACAGAAAGCGAAGGAGGGATCAGGAACGGGCCACAGGGTCAACTGTTCCTGTAAGTCGACCTGACATCCCCCCCCATGTGAAGCGGAGGGAGGGAGGGAGAGCTTGTGCGTGTCTCTGTGAGTGCGCATGAGGGATCTGTATATGCACGTGTGTGTGCTCATGGGGATATGTGCATGCACGTGCAGCTGTGTGTGTGTGCATGCGAGCGCACGCGCGTGTGCACTGAAGGGTCTCCCTGGGCCTCCCTCTCCGCGTCTCAGAAATCATTCTCCATATCTACCATTTTCTATTCTAGCTTGTCTCTCTGGGTCTCTGCAGCCCTGTTTCTCTGAGTTTCTTGTCTCTGTCTGTCTCTCTCAGTCCCTGTGGCTCACCTTTTCCTCCC
>NW_028043438.1:0-9488 GCF_054177405.1 Leptonychotes weddellii
ACTGTTGAATCACAGACCTGTACCTCTGAAACAAATAATACAATATATCTTAAAAAAAAAAAAAAAGAAGAAGATAGCAGGAGGGGAAGAATGAAGGGGGGGAATCGGAGGGGGAGACAAACCATGAGAGACTATGGACTCTGAAAAGCAAACTGAGGGTTCTAGAGGGGAGGGGGGTGGGAGGATGGGTTAGTCTGGTGATGTGTATTAAAGAGGGCATGTTCTGCATGGAGCACTCACAAACAATGAATCATGGAACACTACATCAAAAACTAATGATGTAATGTATGGTGATTAACATAACAATAAAAAATTTTTAAAAAAAGAAACATCACTCAGTGATGATGAACAGAACAAGAGCAAACACTTAGTGCTTACTATGTGCCAGGTAGTGTTCAAAATGCTTTACACACATTAAATCATTAAATCCACAAAACAACCCTATAAGGTAGGTTCTATTATTATCTCCACTGTAACAGATAAGAAAACTGAGGCATTGAGAGAAAAAACCAAGGTGCAAAACTCATCAATGGCAGAGCCAGACTTTATTTCAGACTGGTTTGTTTCTAAGATTCAGAATGAATTAGCTTCCTGTAGAATAGCTTTTTCAAATTTTAGTGCATCTAAAACTTTTTAAATTATGCACCCCCTTTCAAAATGTCTTAAATACAGAAGTTACTAATTCAAAACAAAAACAATGTTTTAAAAACATTTTCAAATGATAAATTGTTTCTTGGGGTGCCTGGGTGGCTCAGTCGGTTGGGCGTCTGCCTTTGGCTCAGGTCATAATCCCACGGTCCTGTGATCAAGCCCTGCATTGGGCTCCGTGCTCAGCAAGGAGCCTGTTTCTCCCTCTGCCTGCCTGTCTGCCTACTTGTGATCTCTCTCTCTCTCTCTCTCTCTGTCAAATAAATAAATAAAATCTTTTTTAAAAATGATAAATTGTTTCTTAATTTCCTATGTTTTAATTATGTTTTAACAAAAACAGCTTTCATTTTAAAATTGCTACCATTAAGAGGTAATAACAAAAATCTATCAATATTTTAAAGTATAAAGAAAGTTTAGGTATTCATAAAGAAGAAATTTAGCACTGTTAATCAATCAGTTTTTCTGGTGTCAAACTGTCTCAAGAGAGAACTATTAAGCAAGCAAACAAAAAAGCTCACACCTGCACCTACCTAATTCTTCTCCCCAGCAATCCACCTGCCTCCAGCCTCATATGAGCAAGCTGCATTATCAATGCTATGATCTTCATTTTCTCTAGTCTCAGCTACCTTTCCCTCTCACTTCTACATTTAAGGCTTTAGGCTCCTATCTTTTTCTGCTTATACAACAAGAATAATCAAAATCTGATGAACTGAGGGTAGCTAGAGATGGAAGAACTTCTGAAATGTGGTTTGGGCTGTGGCTATCCTACCGTTATCTGGCTGATATTGCTAAAAAAGAGGAGAATCATAATCTGTCAGCTATAGTGTGATATCCTCAAAAGCAGAATTCCTCACCAAAAAGAGCACTGTAAAAGCTTTGAAGATTTTAGGGAGGCCAGAAAATGGGTTGAACTAAAAATATTCTAAGGTTTGAGGAGTTAGGATAAAACATACACTAGTGGTTGAAAGTCAATACTCTGAAAGATAGGGGAAAGACCATGCACCTAATAAAGGAAAAAAATCTACTCAAGAAAAATCTTACTGGAAGAATTCAAAGCCTAGCAAAAGACAGGGTTCAGATTGTTCCCAGGATACAGTTCAAACACAAAGTCAAAGGAATTGTATCTTCTTTTCTATGAATTAAGATACAGGAAAGACCATCCCTGAGCTTTGTGGAGAAGACCAGTGAACTAGCAAGGACGGTGGCACTAGATTAGTTTCCTATTGCTACTATAACAAATTACCATAAATTTAGTGACTTAAAACAACATAAATTTATTATCTTACAGTTCTGGAGGTCAGAAATCTAAAACATATCAGCAGGGTTGTGTTCCTTCTGGAGGCTCTGGGGCAGAATCCATTTCCTTACCTTTTCCAGCTTCTAAAGACTGCCTACAGTCTCTTTAGTTCATTGGCCTCCTTCCATCTTCAAGGCCAACAATCCCCTCACTCCGACCTCTACTTCAGCCTACCTACACAGTACCTACTCTGACTCTGACCCTCCTGAGTCGCTCTTATACAGATGCTTGTGATTACATTTGACTCTTCTAGGTGAGGATAGCCTCCCCATCCAAAAATCCTTAATCACATTAACAAAGACCCCTGCATCATGTAAGCTAACAGGTTCATAGGTTTTGGGGATTCAGATATGGATATCTTCAAGGGGTCCATTATTCTGCCAACCATAGATACCAAAAGATGGGTTTCAAAGAGAGGCTGTCTTGAAAGCAAAGAAACAGTAAACACCTTAAATAAGTTAACATTATACAAGAGTAACAGGTTACTGCTATCCTAAACTCACTTCCTCCATATAAAATAGTGTGCACCTTGGCATTCCTTTGGAACATAATGAAATAGTTTGCACACTATAACACAGCCTAGTGCCTGCGCTGTACTACACCAAATACTGTCAAAGAAGAGGAAGACAGAAAAACTGCAGTAGGAAAGCTTATGAATTTTAAAAGCTTAAGGTATATTAGAGGTAATCCTCTTACTTCCTAGCTGTAGAAAACAACCCAGAGAAGCTCAGTTAAAAACCATACAGGACCATAGCTGAGAAGTATGTCTCTGAATGGCACCCATTCCACCACATCCTTTAAGAGATGAAAGCTAACATGTATAGAGTAGCAGCAACAGTTCTCAGAACTTGCTATACATTAACTCAGTTAATATACTCAAAAACAATATGACGTAAGTGGTAGTATCATTCCCATTTTACAAATGAGAAAGACCATGGCACAGGGAAGTTAAGACATTTGTCCAGGGTCACATGGCTAGTAAGTGGTAGAACCGAGATCTGAACCCAAGCAGTCTCCAGGCAGTGTAGTATGGAACAAAGACTTTGGAAGGAGACGGACCAGGCTTAAATTCACAGTTCACGCCTAACTAGCAATACGAGTTTGGGCAAATTACTTACCTATTATTGTAAGCCTCACTTTTTTTCTATAGAGTGGCCTAGTAACACCTATACTGAATATAAAGTCAAGTACAGTCTATAAGTACCAATGTATGGCAGAAATCTCAATAACATACAGCTAATATTATTATTTCTATCTTTCCAGCATTATTTTGCAATGACTTTTTTCAAGGTTTAATCACAATACCAAATCCTTTCAGTGCTCTGCTCACAATTATAGTAAAAACCAATCTCTCTTCTTTATTCTTTAATATCCTCAAATGTACACCAATAGTGTCCAAGGCCAACCATGTCCAAAGTTTTTCAATAATGGGTCAGAAATCCATATATAATCAGCCTGCAATTGTTAAAATTAACAACAATGAAATAAAGCCTATTCTATTCACAAAATACAAGTTTTCTACCAATATCAAAACAGTAGCATCAGAATTGTTTACTCAAGGTTATTCATACAACAATTCAGACAGATTTTTCTAAGCCCAGAGCAAATAACTTATCAATGTTGAAAGCATTATTAACATCAGTATTTAATGGAATGAATGACTGACATATCTTCAGAGACCCTTTCAACTTCTGAATATAGTAATTCATGCTCTCTTTGGTCATGTAAAAGGGTCTCTTTTCACTAAGCAAAGGTATACCCAAACATCTCCTGGAGTTTGGTCACACTGAAAGAGTTTTGGGGGTACTTCTGGCATTCATATGCTTTTTTCTCAAAGTCCAGGGATCCCATGCCTTGTGGGTTGACACAGTTCACTTTCAACTCAATTAGAGCCTTCTGAAACAAAGTCATATCCAAAGGACAGATACTTGAAAATGCAGATATACCCTGTGGGCATCCCAAAGAAGCCATATAAACTTAAAGTCTGATTCCTTCTCAAGAATAAAACCAAAACAAAATAAAAAACAAGAACATCTTCTGAAAGTATGACCCCATTTCTACCAAAGCTTTGAATTTCTTAAAAAACCTATGATTCTAGGACTGGAAATAATTTAACATTTCAGATTAACACCTTTTGACTGCTAGCTACTCGATCAACCCTATGCGGTCTGAACACCTGGACTTCTTAGAACAAATAACAATGCTTCATTTTTTTTCTTTTATTGTTCAATTTCAGTGTAAACAGATGGTTCATCAAGTAAAAAAGTATAATTCTGTAAGCACCCAAAGTCCTAAAAGTTGGGTCTTTCTGTGCCTTCACTGATCTGAAGAAGCAGTTCCATAACCTACTGAATAAAACTAAACTAAAATCTCTATAATCCAGCTTCTTCCAAAGAGTCAATCAACAAAGAAATATTAAGGGCTACAACGTGAAGAAAATTCACAGTCTTTGCCATTTCCTCCATCACATCAGAAAATAAACCTGACTTGTAAAATTCAAAACTTAGCACAATCTCTCCTGAGCAGAGCAACTTTTAAGTTCTGCTTTAATGACTTCCAAACACTTTTCCTTGATAAATGCAGTCTCAACTGTGAACAATATGTGTGACTGTTTCACATTTCACCCAAACTCCCCAAATCCCTTTTGGTATATGGCTAGGATCTGTTATAGCTATGTCCCAAGTTAGCACTAATTAGGTGAAAATGTTTCATTAGAAATATCAGGTAGGATTCACACAAAGGTCAGACTCCATTGGCCTGGAAATTTCTGTGAGGAAGTTGATGGTACAAGCCTATAAGGTTCTAGTCTAACTAGTCTCCTTTGTCTTCTATTAGGACTAATCTAACCTGTGGCCTTTCTGCTAGCTCTGCTCTAGCCAAATGACAAGGATTCCAATAACCTGGAAAAAGAAAATGTAAAACCTCAAATCTCTTGATGTCAAAAAGAAGAAGCTTAATGTTTTTTGTTGTTGTTTTTGTTTTGTTTTGGGTTTTTTTTTAATTTAAATTCAGTTAGCGAACATATAGTACATCATTATAGTGTTAGTTGAGTTAGTTGAGATGTGTCATCATGTTTCAAAACAATCCACAGTGACCTTCATCTCAGAAGATAAAGGAAATGTTTTATCTCCATATCTCATTTATAATGTAAACTCTGATTAATAAAAATCAATTGGGAATAAGATGTTTTATTTAACTAAAGCTTAAGCAGATGTTTCAAGTGTTATTTTTTTTTAAATCCAAAATCAATTAGTTTATTTCCATACCTCATTAAGATTTCTCAGATATAATGTAATGATTCACTGAACATATAATTCTAGAAGATGTTATTTCATGTACTCAATCTTTAAGATTGGGTAATTTTATTATCTTTCTTCTGAATCTTAGAAAGCAGAAAAAAATCTGGCTAACAAAGAATGTATTGAAGTTACTGATTATTAAATACCATTTCAAGACATAAATGCGAAATGAAACAACACACCTGATTGAATGATGAATCACTATCAGAGCAATTATCTGTGCAGTAACTGTTGCTTTTCTCCTTCTGGATTTTTTTCTGCCTCTCTTGACTTCGCATCTCATCTTCTTCAAACTTATTAATCATAGATTCCACCACTACCATCATGATATTCTTCAGGGAATGCATCATTTCTTTGTATCTTTAAATTCAAAGCAGTCTTGGTAAGAGAAAGACTATTAGCACAAATTAAAACACTCAGCTAAATTAAACTATCTTACGTTTTTTTCTGTAAAGTCCCTTTAAGAGCACAGTTCTAAAAAGAAAAAAAAATGTATCAGTTTTTCCTAAAGAACAAGTAGCACAATGGAATTCACACAACAGGAATAAAAATTAACAAGAATTCCAAAACATATATTATTTCACAGGTTTCTTCATCTGATTACATGGACCAAGGTAGTAAAATTAATACATTCTAAGGCCAGATGTTCCAATGGCATGGATACCTGTACTCCACAACAGTCAACTGCTAATATCATGGTACCAGAGCAGTCTATCTTACATGTCCCTTTTATTCCGTTTATTTCTATCTCTTTCTCTATCCTGCTCCCTTCCTCTATTTTCTTTCCTTCCCTTCTTCCCTGCCTATTGTTATAGGCACCTACAGCCACCATTAAGACCTAAATAAGAGTTAAGCTACCAGTAAGTCCTTTGAAACAGAGGCTAAAGAACCCACTGTCAGAGATGTTAAGAAAGGGATTCCTGCTTCTCTCTCTCCCACTCCCCCTGCTTGTGTTCCCTCTCTCGCTGTGTCTTTCTCTGTTAAATAAAAATAAATAAATAAAAAATAAAAAAATCTTTAAGAAAAAAAAGAAAAGCAAGGGATTCCTGAAATTGGTAAGAGTTTGAACCAGATAGCTTCTAAATCCCTTTTAGCTCCAGTCTTAGAAAGATGGGGTCCCTGGGTGGCTCAGTTGGTTATGCGTCCAACTCTTGATTTCGGCTCAGGTCATGATCTCAGGGTCATGAGATCAAGCCCCACAAGCCCGCTTAAGATTCTCTCTCTCTCTGTCCCTCCCGCAATTCACGCATGTGTGCTCTCTCTCTCTCTAAAATAAATAAAATCTAAATAAAGTCTCAAAAAGAACTTATAAAGTTCTCCACTTATTATGTGCAAACTCTCAAGCATCCATATTAACATTAGATTGAGATCCCAGGGCGCCTGGGTGGCTCAGTCAGTTAAATGTCTGCCTTCAGCTCAGGTCATGATCCCAGAGTCCTGGGATCGAGTCGAGGCATGCATCGGGCTCCCTGCTCCATGGGGAACCTGCTTCTCCCTCTGCCTCTCTCTCTCTCTCTCATAAATAAATAAATAAAATCTTTAAAAAAAAAAGACTGAGAGCCCCAAAATCCTAGAAACTGAATTTTAGAGCTAGATGAAACTACTAAAAAAAATTCAATCTAGCCTTTTATTTTTTCCTAAAGAACCTGTAATATGTGACCAGGACCACTGAAATTTCTATATTTAAAACAAAAAGGCATAATGATTTAAATAAACATAGGGAATAAAATATTATTTTGGAATCAGAAACCCTGGATTACAATCCTGACTACTTTACCTACCAGCTTTGTCATCATAAATCAGTTTCATTTTCCTCAATTATAAAATGAGATAAAAAGAATACAATTTAACTGACCTATTTCATATAGCTGTAGCAAGACATAAGAGTATGTATCTGAAAGTTCTTTGTAAATATAAAGCATGAAACATATATTTATTATCATTTTGTAATAAAAATATATTAGGAAAATAAGCACAGAAACTTCCCTTTCTTTATATTTCCGATAAATGGGTCATTGTAACTCCATAAATCTGAGGAAGGATAGGTAAGTTACTCTCATATAAACAATAACACCATGCTGGGGTTTTGGATAGAAATAGGAGGCTGAGATTTTAAAGTTTAAAGGAATTTTAAAATACATCTTAAATTATATGATACACATTACATATTACTAAATATATGTAATTCTATATACAACTTATAATATATTCTCATATATTTAATATGATTCAGCAACATATAATTTATATAATATATAACTAGAAGCTAATTCAACACAAAGTTAATTTATGTATGTATTTTTAAAGCACCAGAAATTGTGAGAAAACACAAAAATATTGAAAGAAGATGAGAATATTTAGGAACAATGCAGGAGGAAAACACATACAGAAGAGAACTGCTATAGAGGTGAGGAAAAAGTCCAGGGAAGATCCAAGTTTAAGGTAAGGGGATATAAACAGCAAGAAGGAATCCGAGGACACCCATCAGACTAAATGGCAAAGTACATATAGGATAACTGAAAAAGCCTCCTCCTTTCCCCTCTACACATTCTCAGCAGCAAGCAACAGGGAAGCATAACAATGCCTTGGCAGCAATCAAGAACTATCCATCAAATGTTACTCTCTCCTTCCACAGTATTTGTATTATAGCTAGACACAGGTCTAAACTACAGTACCCATACTCCTTTCCAGTTAGGCATAGCCATGTAAACAACACAAAGTCCTTTCCCCTTATAATTTACGATATAGTAATTTAATAAATGAATATAAAGGTAAGAATCTCAATGATGTATATAGGTTAGGATCAAGGGTCATTAAAATCCACAGAAAATATATAAGTTTCATCTTAGACATGTTTCCTCCAGACCTTTTTGAAAACACCAACATGAATTCTTCTGCAAGAAGTATCAGCAAACTGACCACAGAAAGAGATAAGAATAAAAAATTTTATTTTTATCTTTTCTAAAGATTTTATTTTTAAGTAATCTCTCCATCCAACAAGGGGCTCGAACTCAGAATCCCAAGATCAAGAGTCGCATGCTCCACTGACTGAGCCAGCCAGACACCCCAAGAATAATAATTTTTAAAATTTAAAAAAACAAAAAGCTAGAGAGCCAGAGCCTCAATATCAAGAGTCAAATGAACTAGTCTTCAATAGTAGCCACTGCAGTTTTGAAAAAGCCGAAGTAAAACAAATATAAAATGGACTATAAACACCATTAAGACTCATTCAATACTCCAAGAAGTCAAAATAAGAAAAAGTTCTAAGAGGTAATGAATAAAAACCACATCAATTAATAATGAAAATCTACATGGTTAGTAGTTGCACTTATATATATGAGGAATAGATGATAGACCCTACAAATAAATTCTTCTATCTGTAAACCTCTATTTAAAAAATATCAAAATGTTTAATTAAGAAAATAATTTCTAATTATTACAGAAAAATGCTGTTAATAGACATACTATTGCCTAATCATTAGTCCTAAATAATTTCTCAATTTCACACACACACACAAGAAAAAAATAATACTCTGCACAACTTAAAATCTATCATCTACAACTCACAAAGCAGAATACACTCATTAAGACATTCAACATCTTTGTGAGGTAATTATCATTGTTTTAATTTTTACACGTGGATGAACTAAAACATAAGAAAATTAAATGGCTTATGCAGATATAAAAAAATTTCCTAATATTCCCATATAAAACTCTGCTCTTAGCATGAAAATGCTTTCATTTTCTGACTAACAAAATATTTTAATACTCCTTTTAGAATAAATTTAATAGTACCACCAGAAATAGATTACTAGAAATTATATTATCCAAAGATGAACATGACTCTAGTTTGTGTTTTTTCTTCAAATCAAGAAATAAGAAATCCTGGAGCACCTAGGTGGCTCAGTCTGTTAAGCGTCTGCCCTTGGCTCAGGTCATGATCCCAGGATCGAGTCCCACATTGGGCTCCCCACTGGGCGGGGAACCTGCTTCTCCCTCTGCATGCTACTCCTCCTGCTTGTGCGCTCGCTCTCACTATCTCTCTCTCTCTCTGACAAATAAATAAATCTTTAAAAATAAATAAATAAAATAGAAAACACATGGAGGTTGGGGGGGAATGGTGAGCTCCCCTGGAGAGCATAGGAGCTCCACACCCCACACCTTGACCCACAACGCCTCCACCTAGCTGCTGGTGACTTGTGTCTTTTTCTAGCAGGCTGGTGATCAAGGAGGAGCAAGATGGC
>NW_028043439.1:0-449 GCF_054177405.1 Leptonychotes weddellii
TGTATATATATACCACATCTTCTTTATCCATTCATCTGTCGATGGACATCTTGGCTCTTTCCACAGTTTGGCTATTGTGGACATTGTATGTGCTGTATTTCTGCTATTGATGAGAAACCTGTGATAGCATCACATCCGTGTTGAGCAACTTGAAGAGACACAGAGAGAGATGGTGAGTCTCAGATGTAAGACAGACCATTTTAATTCACACATAAGAAAATTAACTGTTGGGGCACCTGGGTGGCTCAGTTGGTTAAGCATCAGACTCTTGATTTTGGCTCAGGTCAGGATCTCTGGGTCCTGAAATTGGGCCCCGGGTTGGGCTCTGTACTCAGCAGGGAGTCTGCTTAAGATTCTCTCCCTCTTTCCATCTGCCCCTCCCCCTGCTTGCAGGAGTGCTCCCTCTCTCTCACTAAAAATAAATAAATAAATCTTGGGATCTATTTATT
>NW_028043440.1:0-449 GCF_054177405.1 Leptonychotes weddellii
CAAGGAAGGAGAAGGGGAAAGGGCAGTGTGGGAGGGTGGAAATGAGATGAAGAGCAAAGAAATGAAGGAAGAGCGGTAAGGCAGAGAGAATAGAAAGGAGACAAAGGAAGACCCACCACAACTCTCAGGAAATCCCACATGTGGTTTGAGTGATTACAACGTCAGTGAGGGTGCAGCTGACCACTGGCCAGGAAGCACAAGCAGGTGCAGGAGAGTCACACTGGGCAGATCCACGTGAGAAGGAGGGATTCTCCTTTCCGGCTGGTGCTCATCCTCTTCTCTCTCCCAGCTCCCCCAGATGCCACGTCGGGGGATTACACCATGGGCAACCTCATCCGACTGGGTCTGGCTGCCATAATGGTGGTGATTATGGGGGCTCTCGTGGTGGAAGCCTGGTGCAGCCAGAAGGAGTCTCCACGTGGATCCACATGAAACACCTGAGCGCCTGT
>NW_028043441.1:0-449 GCF_054177405.1 Leptonychotes weddellii
ACAGGCGCTCAGGTGTTTCATGTGGATCCACGTGGAGACTCCTTCTGGCTGCACCAGGCTTCCACCACGAGAGCCCCCATAATCACCACCATTATGGCAGCCAGACCCAGTCGGATGAGGTTGCCCATGGTGTAATCCCCCGACGTGGCATCTGGGGGAGCTGGGAGAGAGAAGAGGATGAGCACCAGCCGGAAAGGAGCATCCCTCCTTCTCACGTGGATCTGCCCAGTGTGACTCTCCTGCACCTGCTTGTGCTTCCTGGCCAGTGGTCAGCTGCACCTTCACTGACGTTGTAATCACTCAAACCACATGTGGGATTTCCTGAGAGTTGTGGTGGGTCTTCCTTTGTCTCCTTTCTATTCTCTCTGCCTTACCGCTCTTCCTTCATTTCTTTGCTCTTCATCTCATTTCCACCCTCCCACACTGCCCTTTCCCCTTCTCCTTCCTTG
>NW_028043442.1:0-449 GCF_054177405.1 Leptonychotes weddellii
TCCACCAAATAGCTACTAGATCTGATAGATGAATTCAGTAAAGTTGCAGGTACAAAATCAATGTGCAGAAATTTGTTGCATTTTATACATTAATAATGAAGCAGTAGAAAGAGAAATAAAGAAAACAACCCCATTTACAATTGCACCAAATATAATAAGACACCTAGAAATAAACCTAACTAAAGAATTGAAAAGAAGTTCTCTCTGTCTCAAATAAATAAATAAAATCTTTAAAAAAAAAAAAAAAAAAAGGGGCGCCTGGGTGGCTCAGTTGGTTAAGCGACTGCCTTCGGCTCAGGTCATGATCCTGGAGTCCCTGGATCGAGTCCCGCATCGGGCTCCCTGCTCGGCAGGGAGTCTGCTTCTCCCTCTGACCCTCCTCCCTCTCATGCTCTCTGTATCTCATTCTCTCTGTCTCAAATAAATAAATAAAATCTTTAAAAAAAAAA
>NW_028043443.1:0-449 GCF_054177405.1 Leptonychotes weddellii
CAGGAACTAAGGACCTGGCAAGTACCATTATCCTCCCCATCACCCAGCCAAAACACAGCAACCTGTGGGAACAAGCATGGTGGTGGCACTCCCTACTTAACTTGTTAACACTGTGATCTCGCCCCCACCTCCGTGCTTCAGTGGATCTGCCTCATCCGCCAGGCCTGATCAGTTCCAGCACTGCTGGTCCCCTACCCCAAAAAAACAGCACAAACCTTGCTAAAACCACTTCTCACACTCCCTGCCCCCTCTTCCCCCAGTACTCTGTGAGTCCACCTTCGCCAGCCAGACTTGGATGAGTCTCAGCACTGCAGGTCCACTCTCACAGAGGACCTCAGCACAGACCTTTTTAACACTGTGTGCCCTACCCCCATGAAAGTTGTGGATATGTTCCCTCCAATAATCTCTTGGCCAGAGCCCTTCCAAATTGGAATCACAGGCCTGGCAGT
>NW_028043444.1:0-449 GCF_054177405.1 Leptonychotes weddellii
TTTATTTTGGTGAAAGGAAAGTCATGAGGTTTAAACTGGTCAGCAAGAGAAGTGGACAATGAATTAGTCCTAAAGCACAGATGCTATTTGGTCATGGGTGTGTCATAGCTCCTCAGAGACCCCTCTCATGACACGAATTACATTTTATTTGAGAACTTGTTGTGCAGCTTCCTCTTCATCACAATTTCTTTCTGATATCACCCATATCATATCATAGGTAGTTCAGGTCTTAATATAATTTGCTCCTCTTAAGTTATGGGGGACTGTTTTCATTAGAGCCCGAGAGCATGCTGGCAAACCGACTCTCTAGCGCCATCATCAGGAACTTTTTGAGAAAAAAATCCCAGTGGTCGCCACAAGGCGGCAGTATCTTATCTTAGTCAAAGCCTCCAATCTGCTTGTATTCTGTTGTCAGAAACTTCGAAAATTATGGGTGAATGTATTAGAAT
>NW_028043445.1:0-449 GCF_054177405.1 Leptonychotes weddellii
CGCGTGCACACACCTGCCCCCCCACAGGGTGTATACGCACCTGCACCCCCCGCGTGCACACACCTGCCCCCCACAGGGTGTATACGCACCCGCACCCACACCTGCCCCAACACAGTGCCATGAGGGAGGCGGCCAGGCCCTTCCCTAGAGCCACGTGCTGATCGACGAATGTGGAAGAGGACGCATACCACGTAGCCAGCACCATGGTGACCGCTGACCCAGACCAGAGCTGCTGATGGGTACTAAGACCGACGGGCACAGGGGGATGAGGAACGGGGTGTTTCCATCATCTCGAAGCAACTCCACAGACACAGCTGATTACTACAGGAGCAAAACCAGCTGGTTTCCCCCAAGTCACGGGACCGATGTCAGCATCCAACCACCTTGCACCTGCTACTGAGTGCACTGGGAGGGCACAAACACGTCCCAGCTGTCTGACAACTGGCCTC
>NW_028043446.1:0-449 GCF_054177405.1 Leptonychotes weddellii
GGAGATGGTCCAGTTTCATTCTTCTACATGTGGCTGTCCTATTTTCCCAACACCATTTGTTGAAGAGACTGTCTTTTTTCCATTGGACATTCTTTCCTGCTTTGTCAAAGATGAGTTGACCATAGAGTTGAGGGTCCATTTCTGGGCTCTCTATTCTGCTCCACTGATCTATGTGTCTGTTTTTGTGCCAGTACCATACTGTCTTAATGATTACAGCTTTGTAATAGAGCTTGAAGCCTGGAATGGTGATGCCACCAGCTTTGCATTTCATTTTCAACATTCCTCTGGCTATTCAGGGTCTTTTCTGGTTCCATACAAATTTTAGGATTATTTTTTCCATTTCTTGGAAAAAAGTGGATGATATATCGATAGGGATTGCATTAAATGTATATATTCCTCTAGGTAGCATAGACATTTGTTCTTCCAATCCATGAGCATGGAATGTTTTT
>NW_028043447.1:0-449 GCF_054177405.1 Leptonychotes weddellii
TGAGAACCGAAGAGCTGTGACAGATCATCCAGTATTTAGCGCACCTGTTAGCAAAGGTAGGAAGCATGGCTGCTCTCTTAAGGGGGGGATGACAAGGCTGCAGTCTTCAGGCAGAGTCAGTGGTCAAAGCTGAGGGTCCCTGAAGGACCAGAAGGGAGGCCCAAGAGTTAGCTTGCAATACCCGAAGAAGGCACCATAAACATTCTTTTTTTTTTTTTTTTAAAGATTTGAGAGGCGGGGAGAGAAAGAGACAGAGAAAGCGCAAGACAGGGGAGAGTCAGAGGGAGAAGCAGACTCCCCACTGAGCAGGGAGCCGGACACGGGACCCGATCCTGGGACTATGGGATCATGACCTAAGCCGAAGGCAGACGCTTAACAGACTGAGCCACCCAGGCGCCCCCATCATAAGCATTCTTGAAACTGGTCCCCTAGGAATCACTGTCCCTCAC
>NW_028043448.1:0-449 GCF_054177405.1 Leptonychotes weddellii
TTCTTTTTCTTTCTTTTTTTTTGACCCCCGAGTTTTTCTTATAAGATTTTTATGGTTTTATAGCCTACACACACTTACACTATTAATCCATTTGAGTTAGTTTTTGTATATGATGTGAGGTAGAGGTCCAAATTCATTCTCTTGCAAGTAGTTTACCAGTTGTCCCAGCACCATCTGTTAAGGAGACTATTTTTACCCCCCTGAATGCTCTTGGCATCCTTGTGGAAAATTAATTGACCATAGATGTAATGATTTATTTCTGGACTCTAAATTCCATTTCCTCGTATATTTATACTTCTGTTTTTGATCACTGTAGCTTTGTATTAAGTTTTGAAATCAAGAAGTATAAGTCCTCTCCTGCTACCTTCTTCTTCTTCTTTTTTTTTTTCTTAACATATATTGCATTATTTGTTTCAGAGGTACAGATCTGAGATTCAGCGGGGGAAATC
>NW_028043449.1:0-14948 GCF_054177405.1 Leptonychotes weddellii
TATCCCTGGGAGGGGTGTAGCGTATGCCAGGAGATATATCTATAATTGTAATTGCTTTCCCATCAAACTTGATCGATTCCATCAGTTGGTGGACTCTTCCCTGTGGAAATACACATATGATTTTTATAACAGACACTTATAACAAATGATTCACATTGCCTTTATAAACTGTTTGGCCTAATATAGCTATTCCATCAAGTGAGGGATACCACATTGCTGGATGAGATATATTTCTTATTACATGTTGTAAGTTTAATAACAATTCATTTCATAGAATGATCTCTTGGTTCCCCTAGAAACAATGCTGAAACTAATGCTTACATCTTTGCCAGAATGCTTTCCTGCCCCTTGAGACTGAGTATCTCGTTTCTGTGAATTTGCTTCCACACACTGAGGGAGAGAATGACTGAAGCTAACTCCTCAAACAGACTTCTGCTCAGATGCATGGTATGTGATGCCAAAGCCACATGGTCATCCCATGGGTAAGCACATTTGTATCAAAACAATCACATTGCTCTCATTCTTTATTAATTTATTCATTACCATGTTCCCTTATCAAGGCAACCAAAGGGAGCATTCAAAAAAGAAGCAAATGGATTGAAATCTTGAAGAAGCAGGCCTGTGCACTTATTTCTAAAACACTAAAATGAGTTGGTTAAATGAACAGTTGTTTGAAGAAATACTTTTCATCTGGGGAAATGACTAGAAGGCTTCTGTACTGAGCGAATCCTGGAGAATATGAAAATCTTTGGAGCTAGTGTATGGGCGTCTACAAGGCAAGGGACTATTCCTGAGCTGTTTGGTTTAGACACTCCCAAGAACCCACTCTGGTAGAGATGCTTCAGGTATTCTAATAGCCAGGAGATAAGAGCCCATAACACTTCTGAATGCTGTTTCTAGATGTTTCAAATTGCTCTCTGGATGGGATTAGGTGCAGATTAATAAAACATTCCAATAACTCTGGAGTTTTAGGTAGCTTTAAAAATTGTTTATGCCTAAAGATATAGATAGATGTAATTCCAGGGAAATAAAGTTCAAAAGATCCAGAATTGGGAGAAAAATCCATATGGGATCATTGATGAAAGATAAGATAATTTTTCAGTTTTTTGGTTGGCTAAGTAAACATTTTAAGGATAAAACTGCTAAATAATTTTGTTTTCAGTGCTTCCTTTTTCTGTAGTAGCTGCAGAGTGCTGTTTTGGAAAAGGGATGAGGAGTGCATTGATCAATTAGTGATGTCTGTCACAGGCAAGGCAAAGAGGACTAGGAATGATTCACAATTAAAAACTTGGTATGGGTCTTTTAAATGTCCTATTATTCTTTATAATGAAGGCAGAAATATGATTCCCAATGGCTCTGTTCTTTAATTTCATGTAATACCCATAGTGAAACTTTGAAAAGCCACCCAAAATCTTTGTTCAGCCCAATGAAAATCTTTGATCAGCCCATAGCTAATCAGTAAGTTAACAACTAGGATGAAATAATGGAAGTCCTATATTCTTTATCATTTATACAGCCAAATTGGGGGACCCATGAAGAGTTTAGATGCATATTTTTCTTTTCAAAGTAATGATCTATTCCAAGGCAGCATTTAAAAATCTTTCTACAACATAGAAAGTAGTAATGCATAGGTAATTTCTAATTTTAAACTCCTAATGTCTATAATAATGAATAAATTATATAGAACATGCAGAATACATTTCTCTCTTCATGCCTGTCTCAAACTTGAATTTAAGGTAAATATATGTCTCCATCAAGTTGGAGCCATCAAAAGAGACAGTTTAAATGATAGTAAGAAGTTGGAGAGGAGGGGAAAAAAAAAATCACTGCATGGATGAACACACTACCTTATAGGATAATTACACTCTCAGTAATTTCAAATGTTTTCAAATTGAATTTCTTATATTCAGAGAAAAAATGTTGAAATATGCATTTATGCAAGTGTTCCATGATCAGGTCCAGAAATTCTGTTAAACAAAATAGCTCCATTATAGAGAAATTTTCACAGAAAAGTATAATAGGTATTTGTTTATTTTTGTCTTACTCATCTTCATTCCTTTTCCCGTTAATGCACCCTGACTTTTCAAAGGGGAACCACTCTACTCATGCTCTCAGTCCATGTGGTCCAGGTCTGGGTACATGACCAAGCCCCAAGTAATCAGAGTCAGAGAGATTGTTTCAGAGGTCAATGTCTTAATTTGGGCCTGTGAAGAGAAGCCATGGGGCTTCTCTATAACTACTAGGAAAGGGATAATCTCATTCTATTGTGGTTTCTAAGTCTAATTTGCTCATGTCTATCTTATGGGGAGAGAAGGTAACTCAGAGAAAAGAGGAAATGAGATATGGAGACAGGTTCTAATGACATTCTTTGAGTAACTGGCTTGCACAGTTCTTGAGTCATTTCTATCCTTGTACTTCTCATTTCTGTGTCAACAAATTCCTTTTTACTTAAGCCAGCTTGAGTTGGCTTTCTGTCACTTACAACCAAAAAAGACCTGATTAATAAGTGTCTACCTCTCTATCATTCTATAAAAGGTTGTTATAGAACTCAATTGATGAATAATTCAAACTGACAGAGATCTTAGACTTCCAAATATTCTTACTGTCATACTCACATATTTGGAGGATATAAAATATTTCTACACATACATGACATATTGGTATGCTTAAAATAGGACTCCCATTTAATATATCCAGATTGACTTTATATATCAAAAGATTATGGTATTTATAATGATTTTTAGTTATGGCTAGAATGATCACAAGACAGTAGCTGAAAAACCAATTGTGATAGAGATTGGATTTTGGCACCATTATGCTGTTATAGCTAGAGACTCAGTAGTGTCCAAAATCTTCCTTACTGATCATCTAACCTCCCCTCAAGTTTTTAAGAAGAAGGAACTATGCATAACAAAACTGGCAAGTTTATTGTTATCTATATCAAGAACTCTTAAATCTGCACTTGAAGGGCCCTTGGGTACACTCAGTTGGAGCACATGGCTAGAGACACTCCCTCCATAAATCTAATTTGGTACACTAAAGCATGTCTGCGAAGGAAAAGGAAAAAAAGGTCTGGATATTCAGAGATGGCCCTTACCTAACTGATGGCATGGTTAGAGCTGTAGAGGAGGAGAGGTAAGAACTTGAAGTTTGGCACAGAAAATAGAAGAGTGTTGACTAGAAGATCCAATTACATCAGCTACCAGCAAATCATGATGCAATGAATGTCTGGGCCCTGACTTATCAGATTATGGCTCCACCGTCCTTGGAAGGGGCTGCATTTGGCAAGAAAGTGGGCAGAAGTTGGTCTGGGGTAAGAATGGGCAGGGGATGTTTCCCTTTCCAGTATGATATAGAGCCAAAAGTACTTTGTACACTGGATGAAAGAAATTAATTATTTGAAGAATCTGTTGTTTATGGATCTTTACTAGAGTTTGGTTTCTGGCTTTGCTCCAAGAGTTATCCATTACTGATAACCACTCACGGTGCTGGACTCCATGCTGCTACTGTTTTCCAGGGAGGTGTCCCTGTTTCTCTTAAACATTAGTTACTGTCTATGCTTGTGACTATAACACATCCTGTCATCACTCAGCAGCTACTTGAAAGTCATTTTACCATTTAGTTTTCAAATGCCACCAATATAGCAGAGTTGCAGCTAACTCATCAGAGTTGTATCACTAGAAAGCTCTGGGATACCATGGGTGTTTCATGGTGGTTTGTAATTTAGCCTACTTATATGGATTCCTTAAATCTGGATTGATGTCTTTGTTCAGTGGAAAATTCTTGGTCATTACCTTTTCAAATATTTCTCCTTCCCCGCTGTTTCTGTCCTTTTTTTCTGGACTTTAACTGCACATGGTTTGAGATTTTTTTTTTTTAATCTTTCACATGTCTCTAACAATATTTTCTAGATTTTTCATTTGTTTTTCTCTCTCTGTTTCTGTTCATAAATTGGTCAGTCTTCCAGTTCACCAATCATATTTTCTACTGTTTTCAAACCTGTTGTTAACCTATCTATTGAGTTCTTAATGATATCAGATGTGTTTTTTTTAATTCCAGAATTTCTATATGATTATTTTACAGATTTCAGTTTTTTTGTGAAAATCTCCATTTTAATATAGAGTCTTCATCTTTTCCTCTTTCCATGAGCCTATTAACCATAGTTCCTTTAAAGCTCTTGTCTGCTAAACCAATATCTGGATCACTTGTGTGTCTATTTTTATTGCCTGTTTTCCCCTTGGTTGTTATTCTTATGGTGCTATCTCTTGCCATGCCTACTGATTTTGATTTAATGTTAAATGTTGTTTATAAAAACTATGACTTATCCAGATGATGATGTCTCTTACCAGAGAGTGTTCACTTTTTTTTTTTCTGCTGGGCAGACAGAGTAGAAGTTGACCACATTGATCCAGTTGGCAACTGAGCTGTGCTAAGGCTGAATTGCAGTTATTTATTATATAGTTTTTAAGGCAGTAGTCTACCTTTTATTTGATCTTGTTCTGAGGGTATAGTTCTACAAGGCTTTGAACTAAGGGCCTGGTATATTCTCTGGTAACCTTTCCCTTGGTAGGTCCTTAACTCTAATCTGTAGTGTTCAAAGCTTTGAAAGAATCTGGAAAACATTCTTCTTTTCAGAGGTTTCCTGCAGCCCTATGTGCCTTCAAAATTTGGCAAATGTCTTGAGGGGATATGGTTGTTTTGAGACATCTTAAGTCTCCAGTTTTGTCACCCTAACTCCATGGCACTCTGCCTGAAGCCAAGCCCAGATTCTCAGCCTTTTGCCTGAGGCCAGAGTTAGCAAGTGCCCCCAGGAAAAAAGCTACTTCAGATCATAGCTCACCTTTCTGAGGTTTTCTCTTTAGAATTTTTATTTCCATAGTTTGAGCTGCTTCCTCAGATCTCTGATGATTATAAACATTGTTTTATCTGGCTTTTCTAGTTTTTTTTTTGTGTGTCAACTTTAGTTTTCTACAAACAACTTTAGCCTACCCAAATTGGAAGCTTTCTTAAGTTTTTAACAGTCTTTCAAAACAGCATTATATTTTTATTTAAGTGCAGTAAATGCATTCAAATAAATTAATCACATGCAAACCAGTTTTGTTCTTCATAAGCAAAGTAAACATTTTACAAGTTATTTATAATTATGACTTGGCTTTGATGGCCAGACTGGGGAAAACTGCACTCCAGAGAGCAGATGAAACAACCATTAGAAAAGCCTTCATAAAATTTACAAAAAAATGTCCCAATGCAGGGAGCACAGGTAGGAGGACATCTCAGCATTTTGGTAGGGAAAAGTATTAGGGGTTAGCTGAAGACATTTGGTAGCAATCAAGGCAGGCTGTTGTGGCAATAAATGGCAGGGTGGGAGGGGGAGGGGCAGTCCCAATTATAAGGATTATAACTTCTAGGATGCTTGAAAGGGAGAGCAGGAACCTAAGCCTTGGGAAAGAGGAGCACTGGAAATTAAGAGAGGGATCATTCTTTGAATAAACGCAGAGTTGTTGCCTGAGAAAAAAGGCAGAATTGCACAGTTGATTCAGCCATAGAAAGGCTGACTTGAACCAGTGATTTCCTGAAGCTCAGGCTCCTTCTATTTCTGCTAAGTGCCTGATGGGCTTTGGTCTAGGTCAGGCCTGAAATTCTCTGTCTAGAATCTCTTCTCTTTTCCATTTCTGTCCAGCTAACAAAATTATATGTCATGTTTTTCCTCTTCTTTGGAGGCTTTATTGACCCACTTCTCATCAACTTTCCCTGATTGAATTGACTACTCCTTCTTCGTTTCACCATTGAATATACTTTTGTATAAATTCCTTCTCACTTTTTTTCTTATTCTTTATACAGGTCCTGGTGATTTATTAATACACAAAGAGTAATAAAAAGTAAAGAGTTAGTTGAATTATCTTAATGACAAGAGACGTAAAGCTATGATAGCCTGAAGGATTAATCTTCATACCTGAGATAGACTTGTGAATGAGGCAGTTTTTATCATCCAGGAAGAACTGGGGAGAGAGAAGAAAAGGATACCCAGAAGTAGAGAAGTTTTGGTTTAATGCTGGCCACCTGAAATCACCCATCATTGGGTTTGATCCCTGAGATGCAAAATCAAGTGCTTCAAAATCAGCCACTATTCTGGCAAATCATTCTTCTTCTATTTCTTTTTAAAAACTATTTATTAGCCCCATTTGAGATTTTCAGTGTTAAACATGATGAAATGCAGCTGGGTGCAGTTGAAAGCACTGAGCGTATTTAGACTAGAGAAGACTTCCATAGACCTAAGAGTTGCCTTGAAATATCATGGCCTCTCTCCTTTGGCAGTAGATTTGACAAGAGGCTTGATTAGGACTACTTGGAAGAATTTAAAGAACAAGAGATTTTATCTCATGATAAATGTAGCAGATGAGTTATAAAAAATTAATTATGCAGAACCACCTATAGAGATACTGAGTCTTGTTCATGCTTAAACAAATGAAAGTATTTTTTCCCTTTTTTTCTCCCAAAGTAGTCAGAACTTTCTTTGAAATCCAGATTTTTCTTACTCTCTGGGAAAAATTAATAAGTCAAAGCTCTGGGACGCAAACAGGGTCAATTATCCAGGAGATCCAGACTGTGCTTAAAGTGTTGACTTAGAGAGACTGTTGGGTCTTGGAAAAAAGAGGGGCTGGTATATTTTCAGCTGAACTTGGTTTCTGGAGCCCTTGTGAATGCATCAGTTCTGAAATGGTAAGACCTCAGGGCTTGTGGCTGGTGAGAGGCAGTGAAGGACTTGGTGCTAAGTGTTTGGGTCTCAGGCAGAATCAGCCACGGGCAGTTGCATTGCCAACCCACAATGAATCATGTGACTGGATCTTCTTCACATAGAGCCATGGCCCTAGCAGAGGATAGAGAAGGAACAGCAGCATGGCTGAGAGATCATGTTTTATTTTTACTTCAAAATAAATATGTGTGTGTGTGTGTGTGTGTGTGTGTGTCTGTGTGTGTTTTCCCATTGCATGACTGATAAGGACTTTTCTGCCAATGTTAGTGAATTTGTTTTAATTTGATTTTCCTGACTTCAGAAATATGACATTATTTGTGCCCCCAATATTCAGAAACAGTTCATACCTATCTCAAATGGAATTTTAAAACAATTTTAGCAGTCCAAAAATTGAATTGGATACCTGGGATATTACTAAATTTCCTGTTGTTGAATCTAGTTAAAGAAAGTAGCTTTCAGGGACATTTTAAAGATAGAATCCTACATTGGTTGGGAGGTTAAAACATTTTCTTATTCGTATTTGTATTTCTCGTGTCTAGGAAAGTTCCAGGCACATAACAAGCATGGTGTAAATATATGTTGAAAAAAGGATGAATGGATAGATCCATTAAAGTGGCCCCCAGTATGGATATTAGATGAATATATGGATGGACTAAGGGGTTATTAGAATATAAAATAGAATATAATTTATATGGATACTCTATCAAGCACATTATGTATTTCTAGGAAAGATTTAAAGAAATTAGTGCTTAAACCTATTCATTTCACTTGCAATAATAGTTCTTATTGATGTTACAAAACTTAATCTAATTGTAAGTGCACCCTAATCTAATCATGAGTGCACCCTCAGATAGGAGCCTGCTTATCTGGAACTCAGTTGGAACATGGTGCTCCTCTAATTTTGCCCCTCATTTAGCACTAATTTGTTGACTACTTGCCTTTTTTGTTCATTTCCCACCACACCACTGTCATCTGGATCAAGTGGTTCTGTTTCTCACTCAGTTATATGTGGGCTTTTTCTCCCCAAGGATGACCACCATGCTAGATAGAACATGAGGTAGAAACATTTTCTCATTTTGTTTTTTTGTGTGCCCTTTAAAAACGGAAACAAAAGCCCAAGTATACTAAAAAGATGAACATTTTTCAATCATTGTTCCATCAGAGATAATATTCATGGATGGTTGATCATGCCATCGGTTCCTTGTCTGCCTACATATTCTAACTGTTCTGTCTACTGACAGAAATGTTGTTCGTCTTTCTCTACACTCTTTGCAGCATAATTGCTTTAAGGAGTATTTTATTTAGATTGAGCAAGGCATAGTATAAAAAACACTGGTCTGGAAATTCTGACTGGAGTTATGTAACTTGTCCTTCAATTTTTGTCAGATAGATCGTTCTATCTTAAACATTTGGTCTTAAACATTCTGTGATGTCACCATACATTTGACACATTGTGTTTCCAATTTTAGACAAACAATTTTAAAACAAACTTGGGCATAATATATTTTGAACTAGAAAATAGCTTTTCAACACCTAAGGGATTTTTTTTACTGTATATATTTAGATGTTGAAAATCTGGTTCAAATTTGTATATATTAGACACTGTACATTGCACCATTACAACATTATTTCTTTTTTTCTAAATTTCATCATGTTTCCTGTTTTGAGTGAATAGCTCTATTTTAGAAAATATTTCGTTTTAACATAAATGTGTTTTAATGTGTGTCACTCTTTGCATTTCTGTGAATAATACCAGAAAATGGCATTTGCTCCTGTAATCTTTTTTTTACAGTTAGAGTCTGGGCTGGTAAATATAAGTTGGGTATAGTCATATATACTAATGCTTATAGCCATGGGGAAATTTTTTGCAAAACACTTTAGAAAAATTCATCTTCTTACCTTTCTCTGAAATTACTCCAGCAATGTTCTTGAAATCTTGTCATCCAAGTTTGATTGAACATATTCAGTGAAAAAAGTTTGTGTTTTAAGACTCCATTTTCATTTATTTTATTTATTTTTTATTTTTATTTTTTAAAGATTTTATTTATTTATTTGAGAGAATGAGAGAGAGAGAGAGAGCACATGAGAGGGGGGACGGTCAGAGGGAGAAGCAGACTCCCTGCTGAGCAGGGAGCCTGATGCGGGACTCCATCCTGGGACTCCAGGATCATGACCTGAGCTGAAGGCAGTCGCTTAACCAACTGAGCCACCCAGGTGCCCTCCATTTTCATTTTAGAATGCTCTAATTGTGAGAAAATCTTTCTTTCCCTTATATTGAGTTGAAAACTGACTCTCTTAAACTTCGATACTTTGTTTTTAATTCTAAAATTTGGAGCTTTACAGAATAAATTTAATCTCAACTTCTGTATGACAGTCCTTCAACAATTATAAGGTTTTCAGTGCTTCCTCTTCCTTTCAAGACTAAATATATCCGGTTTCTAACCATTTTTGTCGTCCTCTGGAGGCACTTCAGTTTGTCCACATCTTTTTTTAAATTTAATTTTTTAAAAGATTTGTTTATTTGTTTTAGAGAGAGAGTGCGAGCATGAGCTGGGGGAGGGGCAAGGGAGAGGGAGAGAGAAAATCTCCAGCAGGCTCTCTGTTGAGTGCAGAGCCAGACCTCGGGCTCCATCTCACAACCCTGAGATTAAGACCTGAGCTGAAATCAAGAGTTGGATGCTTAACTGACTGAGCCACCCAGGCACCTCTGCATGTTTGGATATAATAAGAAATTGCTAAACTTTTCCAGAATGGCTGTATCATTTTACATTCCCATCAAAAACATATGAGTAATCCAGACTCTCTGCATCCTAACTAATACTTGATGTTACCACTATTTTTCATTTTATTATTTTATTTTATTTATTTTTAAAGATTTTATTTATTTATTTGAGAGAGAGAGACAGAGATAGCAACAAGAGAGCACGAATGGGGAGGAGAGGGAGAAACAGGCTCCCGGCTGAGCAGGGAGCCCAGGACCCTGGGATCATGACCTGAGCCAAAGGCAGACGCTTAACCGACTGAGCCACCTAGGCGTCCTCATCATTTTATTATTTTAATAGGTAGATATATTTCTTTGTGGTTTTAATTTATATTTCAAAAATGGCTAATGATGTTGAACAGCTCTTCCTTTTCTAATATGCCATCTGTATATCTAAATAAAAAAACTATAAAACTAGAAGAAAACAGGAGAAAATCTTCAGAATCTTGGGGTGGACAAGGAGTTCTTATACTTGACTTCAAAAGCATGACCTGTAAAAGGAAAGATTGATGAATTAAACCTCATGAAAACTAAAAACTCTTGGGCGCCTGGGTGGCTCAGTTGGTTAAGCGACTGCCTTCGGCTCAGGTCATGATCCTGGAGTCCCGGGATCGAGTCCCGCATCGGGCTCCCTGCTTGGCAGGGAGTCTGCTTCTCCCTCTGACCCTCCTCCTTCTCATGCTCTCTGTCTCTCATTCTCTCTGTCTCAAATAAATAAATAAAATCTTAAAAAAAAAAAACAAAAAAACCTAAAAACTCTTATAACGCTAAAGACACTGGTAAGAGGTTATTAAGATACTTCCTCTTAAACTTGTGTTGGCATCATCATCACAAGACTACTGTGCTCTCCCTTTATAGCCACACTTGCCTCCTTCCCCATCACTAACCCTGGGATAATCTATTATCCCATCTAAGCCAATACAATCTAATGTAATCTAATATCCATCTCTACAATTTTGTTATTTTACAACTGTTATAAAAGTATCCATTATCTTTTAAAAACTGACAAAAAATTAAGAACTGTCTCTTAATCATGACACTGTGTAGGCAGTTCTTATAAATATTTGATTTACATGACCTTGTATGAATAGCCTGAATCCCTGGTTTCTCAGGAGGCAATGTTGTTCTCAGGTTCAGAGTTCTAGGAAAAGGCTCTTTTAGGCCATTCCCAAATCAGAGCTGACTCTCTTTCTAGACTAAGCCTTTGGTTTTCAATACTTAAAAAACAAAACAAAACAAAGAAAACAAACAAAAACCAATAAGGCAGAAATTTCAGGACCTCAAAAACAAAGAGATTTATCAATCTTTGCTTGTGAAATCTTTTAAAATTTCATGTCTGACCCACTCTGACTTCCTAGCCTTTTGGGATGCCGACAGAGCTTTATTTACCAGAGCTAAGTGGTGTCTGCTCCAGCAGTGTTCGGGGCCTTCTGTAACCTTGTCTGGGAGCAGATAGCATTCATGGGTTGATGTCAGATTAGAACTTTTCAAATTAGGAAGATAAGCAGCAATGAACAGAAAGCTGGCAAAATTTTGGACAAAGATTTCTCTTATGAGCTTTGTAATCATTGAATATTGATGTTTCTGCTGAGTAAGACAGCCTTAACATTCCCCTGAGTTTCGCTAAACTTCAGACAAGTTTCTTCCGGACTATGTCTCTGACCTCCCATTTCTTAGAGCATTTACTTGAGAAAACCTGCAATTGTAAATTCTTTCTCTGTCTTTTTCCTTTGAGATGTAAATCTTCTACAGCCTAGGAATGTCTGTCTTAAGGAACTGGGAGCCATCCCTTTGAAATGGAGTATTCAAGGAAGATAGTGCCTATTCTCCCAGTCTCTACAGAAGGGTAGGAGCCTAACTTTGATAAACACCAATTAGCAAACACGGATCGACATAATCAGATTGACCCACCCTCCTCCTTAGGTTCCTCTGGTGTTTTTCTATTTGCTTACCACAGTGCCTCCAAACTCTCCCACCTTTTGTTTCAGCACAGTTGAATTCAGTCTCTCTCCTCTATTGTAGTAGTCTGAATAAAATCTTGCCTGTTTAATTCCATTTGTGCATTTTTTTTTGACCTTGCAATCAAATATTTCTTTCTCAGAACACTGCACAATCTTCTGGCAGGATTAACTTGAGTTTAAGAGTTAAACAGCCATAATTTGTTATTTCTATATTTTTTTTCTGCCAAAGAAGAACATTTTAAATGTATGGTGATGTCAGAGGGCTTCAGGCTTATAAAGGGGGGTTTGACCAAAGGACTCCCAGAACGTAAATCCAGGAAGAAGAGATGCAGACAATTGTTTTCTCATATGCAGATAAAGTTTATACATTCACTGGTAGCAGGGACTCTTGGTGCTTTTTACCTCTGAGTGGGGCTGACATGGGTTCTTGGCATGCCCTATTAGAACCAGGCTTGATTTTCCTGTTGAAATACTTTATGATTAGAGGTGGTTTTGGTCTTAGATTAAGTTAAAATGGGACTAAGACAGGATTTGGTATATATATATACATAGCACACTTGGGGACTCAGATCTACTAGAGACTTCTTTTGAGGACTGAGGGCCACTGTGAGGGAATGTATATTGAGGGAGAGAATAGTCCTACTTGTTAAATTTGCCTTCTTCTCTTTGATGGGGTCTCCTTCATTCATCTGATCACTTCTCATTATGTTCTGCACTCATGCTCTAGTTCAAGCTACCATCATCTCTGTTTGGACTATGGAAATGGCCTCCTAACTAATCTCCATGCTTTCTCTCTTGTGCCCTAGCATTGTTTCCCCCTCTTGACATCTGCAGTGATCTTTTGGAAATGTCCTTTAAAAATGTCAATCTTCCATTCACAGTTCTCTGATTATTTCTCAACATGTTCCAAATAAAATCCAAAGTAATCCCCAAAGTAATCTTGCAAGGCCTTACTGACCAGGCCCTTCTTGGACATCATTTCCTACTCTTGGCCTCTTTCTTGTGCCTCTTTAGCTGCTGGACCTTCTTGCATTTCCTTGAGACTTCTAAACTCAGTCCAGTTAAGAGCCTTTGCACTGCTGTTCCCTCTGATTGGAATGCTTCTCCCCAGGTATTCATTTTGCTTACACCTACACTTTAAGTCTCTGCTCATATGTCACCTTCTCAGAAAGACTGTCTCTTAAAGTGCACCCCATTATTTTCTCCCCTTTTGTTTTTTTTTTAATATTTCATAGCACTTTTCCATATCTCAAGTTATAAAGTACTTATGTGTTTATTATCTCTTTTCCCCAGTATTCTATAAACATGTCTTGTCATTGTATCTGAAGTACCTAGAATGGTGCTTGGCATTTAGCAGCAGGCAATGCAGTCATATTCATGTGTTGAACAAATGAGTGATTTTAGACTTACAAGCTGATAAATTACATAAATAGAGACTAATTGTGCACATCAGTATGTCTGGTACTGTACCTCAGGTAGATTACAACATTGATTGCAGTGGTTTATGTGTAATAGACAGAAGTACTAAATTTGTTACATAACATTTTATGGAAAAATACATTTGAATTCCAAATAAGTGGCTTACATATGGCTTTTTGGAACACAATATATTTAAGTTGGCCATAGCTTGGCCTTCCATAAATATAGCCCAAGATTTTAGTAGTGCATTTCATAATAGTAAATGTTGTTACTAATGTTTTGCTGTTTCTAGAGAAATGTTATCTTTTTTGGTAATCATGGAACTCAATAGGTGAGCAAGGTAGGAGGTTCTTGACATCAGTATTAGTCAAAGTTTTCAGGTAATTTGTTCATTTGGAGTAGAACCCTAGCCATCCTTTAAGAATATGAGGGGGAGGCGTGAATTTTTCTGCCTCCTTAGAAAAATAATTGGCAAGGGGTAGGATGAGTGTCAGACATAGGAAATAAACAGTGTTCCATTTTCACCTGAGAAAGCATGCTCAGTCGGAACAGAAGCGGAAAGCCCCATGATGATAATGGAATTGGGTGAAAGCTACAACGTGGTGGGTTTGCAGAGGCCCAGGATTTACCTAGGCATTTTTGATGTTAAAGTATGGCAACTATAATAACGAATCCCATCTCCATGTAACCCTAATATGTAGTCTTGCCCTGGTCAGCAAGAGTGCAGGATTTGCAGAAGGTGTATGGAGGAAGGAACTGAGCTCTGACTGCGAGTACACCGCTTCTGTACGTGCATTGTACGTTGCCCTGTACGTGCATTGTACGTGTGCTATATGTGCATTGTGTGTGCACTGTATGTGCATTACCACTTCCAGCAACCCTTTGAAGTGGGTGCTGCTATTATCTCCATTTCATAGATGAGGTGGCCAAGGCTTACAATGGATATGCAGCACAGTAAGAATACCATGCTGGAATACTAATCTTGGGCTGTCTGATTCAGAAGTCAATCCTGTTTTCTGTGACATTCTGTGATTATAGCTGCATATGACTGGGGAATAAGCAATCGATGGCATGGACTCTGAGGGCAGCATTTCAGAAAGTTGTCAATATTCTTGTATTTTTCTCGAAAGCTTTTAAAGTCATCGTTAGGGATTTAAGGCAAGATTGGAAGGAATTACAAGACAAGAATAAAGTACACATTCATTCTTAGGTCTTACAGTTCCTATGTAACATTTTTTTTTTTTTTGGTCAGCATTTATCCCTCTACAAGAGCATACACACTAAAAAGAACAATTGAAATTACCAGTTCCTATGACTATCCATATACGTGAATTCACAGCCAGTCACAGAGCATCATCTCTGCTCTGTTGGAGTTTGAAAGTTCTTATCAGTTTGAAAATTTTTTTATTTGTTTTGTTAAATAATGGATACCTCTTGTGATGAATCCAACATGAAAAAATGGGAGCAAGAAAATGGGTAAACGAGTGTTACATGTAAATACTATAATAATTAAAAAGTTATCTGCAATCCTCAAACCACAAACTAATTTGGAGCAACTGTTTCTGAGGCCAGAGGTCTGTGGGTCCTTATGGAAATGCGAGTGAGGAAAATCTGCTTTGGGGCATAAAAGCATATGGGGAATAGCTTCTCCTGCATTCCTATTTCCATAAGAAACCTGATTTGAGGCTTTTGGTTTCAGGTATGGAGGCCTCAGACTCTGAACTTTGCCCTGCTCCTAGAGTCTTGCATTATTTGCTTTGTTCAAGTCATTTAAGTTTAAAAATAATCTGTTTATAGAGACATTTGCCTTTCTGCCTGCAGTAAGACTTTTTACGTGGGTGTATTTTGTGATTTGCTCACACTCAGACTTCTAGTCCCTTATAGCAATAGCCTTACTCAGGAACTCCCACATAAGCTTTCTGTGAAGCTACTCAAGAGCATCCTGCTGACGAAAAATGGGGTAGAAATGTCCACAGTGGTCAGAAGTGTCCAGAAGAGCATAGGTCCTTAAATAAGTATTTGATTAATTGATAAGCAGCAACAAATCTCTTAG
>NW_028043450.1:0-9488 GCF_054177405.1 Leptonychotes weddellii
CTCGATCCCAGGACCCCGGGATCATGACCTGAGCCGAAGGCAGACGCTTAACCGACTGAGCCACCCAGGCGTCCCTCCTTATATAATTTTGTATGTTGAAAAAGATGAAAGGGCAGGAGGAACTTAGCTTCAGGGATGCAAGCATGTATGAAAACATCAAAATGTGTATTTAAAATATGTGCAGTTTAAGTCAAGCATATTTATTTATTATTTATTTATTTGACAGAGACAGACCAGCGAGAGAGGGAACACAAGCAGGGGGAGTGGGAGAGGCAGAAGCAGGCTTCCTGCTGAGCAGGGAGCCCAATGCAGGGCTTGATCCCAGGACCTGGGATCATGACCTGAGCCGAAGGCAGATGCTTAACGACTGAGCCACCCAGGAACCTCTAAGTCAAGCATATTTAAATCACACACTTTTTACAAAACAAATATTTAGGGGCGCCTGGATGGCTCAGTTAGTTAAGCATCCAATTCTTGGTTTCTGTTCAGGTTGTGATCTCAGGATCGTGGGATCGAGCCCGTTGGGCTCTGTACTTAGCAGGGAGTCTGCTTCCCCCCTCGCTCTCCCTCTGCCCTTCCCCCCCCACTTGTGCACATTCTCTCTCAAATAAATCTTTAAAAAACAAAACAAGAACAAGAACAAAAACACCCACAAATACTTAAAACTTGCCACTTACTGGTCATTTTATGGTTTTATTACCTATTAAAGTTATCTGTGGCTACTGTATCAGTACTTTGGGAATAGAATTTAATGAGGTGCTACTGGAATATCTTACCAACTCCATGTTCAGTGACATCACCTTGGCAAGTTGACATTTACCATGAGAACAACAGGGATTGCCAAAAACTAAAATCTAGGCTTGATTTAATGTGTTATTGAGTTAAGATAGCAAAGAATATGTTAATGCAGATTAAACGCATAAGTCTGGTGCATGTGGGCTTTCAATTGTGAGGACAAAAATTTGAAAATCTTCTAGTACTCAAAAACAATTGTTCCATATAATACTTAAGTACATAAAAAGAAAATAGGCAAAGATTATGGGCATACATTTTATCATGGAAGATAAACACAGAGTAAATAAATGACAAATGCTCAACATCATGAACACTTTGGGAAATGGAATTAAAACCAAAGTGACTTACCACTACACACTTATTTCAAGGATGTCACGGAACTTGACTTTTCATGTGCTAATGGTGGGAAGGCAAGAGAGAATAACCATTATAGATCACAGTTTCCCATTTCTTAAAATGTGAAACATTCACCTCCACTCTAACAGTTTCAGTTATTACAACAAGAGAAATAAAACATATATCCACATAAAGAAGTGAATGTAAATATTCATAGCAGCTTTATTTGTAAATACCCCAAACCTGGAAATAACCTGTATGTCCAGAACAGATGCGTGGATAAAGTCATTATCGACAAAATAGAATGCTACTCATCAATAATACACAGAATTCTAACATTTCTCACATTTAAGGGTTTTCTCCAGTGTGTACTCTCCTGTGTCTAAGGAGGTTAGATTTGCGGCTAAAAGATTTCCCACATTCACTGCATTCATAAGGTCTTTCCCCAGTGTGAACTCTCTGGTGTTGAATGAGGTCAGATTTGTGGGTAAAGGGCTTCCCACATTCACTGCACTCATAAGGCCTTTCACCAGTGTGACCTCTCTGGTGTTGAATGAGGCTAGAACTCTGGCTAAAGGTTTTCCCACATTCACTGCATTCATAAGGCCTTTCTCCAGTGTGAACTCTCTGGTGTTGAATAAGGCTAGCACTTTGGCTAAAGGATTTCCCACACTCCCCACACTCATATGGCTTTTCTCCAGAATGAACTCTCCGGTGTTGAATAAGACCAGAGCGCTGCCTAAAAGATTTCTCACATTCGCTGCACTCATAAGGTCTTGTGCCAGTATGAATCCTCTGGTGTTGAATGAGGTCAGATTTTCGGGTAAAGGATTTTCCACATTCACTGCATTCATAAGGTCTTTCTCCAGTGTGAACTCTCTCATGTTGAATAAGGATAAATTTACGGCTAAAGGATTTCCCACAAACACTGCACTCATAAGGCCTTTCTCCAGTATGAACACTCCGGTGTCGAATGAGGTTAGAGAACTGTCTAAAGGACTTCCCACATTCACTGCACTCATAAGGCCTTTCTCCACTGTGAATTCTCTGGTGCTGAATGAGTTCAGATTTGCAGCTAAAAGATTTCCCACAATCACTACACTTGTAAGGCACTTCTCCAGTGTGAACTCTCCCATGTCGAATGAGGTTAAAGATTTGTCTAAAGGATTTCCCACATTCGCTGCAATTATATGGCCTTTCTCCAGTGTGAACTCTCCGGTGTCGGAAAAGGCTAGAGCTTTGTCTAAAGGATTTCCCACATTCTCTACACTCATAAGGCCTTTCTCTAGTGTGAACTCTATGGTGTTCGATGAGGTTGGATTTGTAGCTGAAAGACTTCCCACATTCACCACACCCATAATGCATTCCTCTAGTGTGTAGTCTCTGATGGTGAATGAGTTTAGATCTGTGGATAAAGACTTTTCCACATTCACTGCATTCGTAAGTTCTTTCTCTAGTGTGAATTCTCCAGTGTTCTATGAAACTGAAGTTATGGGTAAGAAACTGTCCACGATTTCTGCATCCATAAGGCTCTTTATCACTGTGAATTCTCCAGTCTTTAATAAGGCCAGAGATTTGGCTCAAGAATTTCCCACATTCACCACACTCATATGGCCTTTGTCCACTGTGAATTTGTTGGTGCTGCACAGGGCTGCAGTTCGAGCTGAAGGCTTTCCCACCTTTGCCACACTCATAAAGCCCTTCTCCAGAGCAAACAC
This sequence comes from Leptonychotes weddellii, assembly GCF_054177405.1. Taxonomy (NCBI): domain Eukaryota; kingdom Metazoa; phylum Chordata; class Mammalia; order Carnivora; family Phocidae; genus Leptonychotes; species Leptonychotes weddellii. The sequence goes on from NW_028043450.1 coordinate 2,850, forward strand.
TCTGATGTTGATCAAGTCCATGGTTGTGGCTGGCAGCTTTTTCACATTCACCCCCGTTGTACTGACTTTTTCCACTGTGAAAGGCCTCTCCACTCTGGTTGCCACGGTGTGGCTCCTCACTGTTGGGACTGGTCTGGAGCTGAAGATGTCCCGAGGTCGCTGGGAAGTCCTCTCCAACCTTCCTACATGTGAAAGGCTGCCCTGACACACAGAAGTTGCAGCTTGTCACATACGAGGCCCTGGCCACATCTCTTTTCCAGGGCTTCTCCCAACTGCCATGCCTCTGTTGCTGGTGAAGGTCTGCACGGAAAGAGAAGCATCTCACACATGTGGCACCCAAGTATGGTTTCTACCAAGGGTATATTGTTGGTGCTCAGCATGGTGCAAAATATCTTTCAAGGCTGGGATACACATCTCACAGGGGTGGATCTTCTGTGTGGACAGACCTGCCTGAAAAGCCCTGACCTGGGACTCTCCTACAGACACAGTCTGCTCAGAAGGGGCCTCCTCATCTTCCATCCCATGCCTAAAACCTGAAAGCAGAAATGCTGAAGAAATGCATACTGACTTCGGTGGGAGGGGGAAGCCCCATTTCAAATGTGTGTCTGACACAACAAGTTGCATCCATGTGATTGTTATGAGAACAAGGCAGCTGGGGGCAGGTTGAGGTAGGGGCTGCTTGGTGGTATTGGGCCTCTGGAGAGACCAGAATAGGAGAGACCTCAACAGACAATACACAAGCATAGGGTGCACCACATGGAGGAGAGGTCCCTGCCTCCTCACTCCTCCTTCAGTAGGACCTTATGTGCTGGCAACATGGGCATGCTGTGTGGGAGGCTGGTTGTGGCCTGTCCCAATAAAATTCAACTGGACCTGAGTAGCTGGTTTAAGGACTGTGTAAGGATATGTGCACCCCTCATGACACCATGTGCAGGTCAATGTTGGAGGATATTGTAAAGGGAGCAGTGCAGAGGAACTGGTGGCCCGGGAAGGCCACAGAAGTGGAAGGAGCCAGAAGTCTTGGATGAAATGACAAGTCAGCCAACTGTTAAGTATGCAGAAGAAAAGGTAGAAACAATACATGGCTGGTGGTACCTGTACCAAAACACTACCGATCCCATGGCAAGTTCCTGGATGATCTGAATAAGGCCCTGACGTCATGCCCTCCCCCAGCTGCCACTCACAAGGGCCAGACCTCCTCTGAGACCATCTTGCCATGTCCACCCTGTAAAACCAGTGTTTTCCCTGCACTCTCCACTGTGTAACCCCTCAGAACCTGCATGACGCAAGTTTTAATGAAAGACGCACAGTGAGCGGCCACCGCCGGCCCTGTGCAACTTGTCATGCAGTAATATTCAGGAAAGAAAATGTAAAATACAATCGAGGGAGGGTCTTACAAGAAGAGCCCATGGTCCATGTGAATAATGACCATGACCTGGCACAGGCAGTCACAAAGAACTGTTAGCTAGAGGAAGGGGCAAAACTAGAAGCCAGGGATCTGGACACAGTCACCCTGCCAGGGAGAAGGCAAGGTGGGATCCATTAAGTTAACTTCAAGACTCCTGACTCCCAGACCCTCCCATGTACGTTTTGAGCTAACAGGTGTCAGGGATGCTTGGGCAGTCCATTGCTCGGGGCACTATACACAGCTCAGCACGAGCACCCACAGCACACATAACAAGAAAGTGGTGGAAATTAGGAGAGCCCGTGGTCCAGCTGTGGGAAAGAAAGAGCCAACTCTGGGGAAGAAAGGAAAGGCAGGACGTCACCTCAGGACACAAGGAGCAATGTGACAATCTTACCCAGCGATGCTACAAGTGCAAAGTTCTCCAGCATCACATCACAGTACAGGAGTCTCTGAGTTTCATCAAGGAGCCCCCATTCCTCCTGGGAGAAGTCAATGGCCACGTCCTCAAAATTCATACCCTGTCATAATGTGGACAGTTCATTCTATGATCAACATCTCTCCTAGGAGTCCAAGTTCATTATAACCCCCACCCCCCACATCCATCTTCAGCTCAGTCTACTCCACACCTCAGAGGAGATACCAGGCCTGGGTGTCCTTGGAGCCACTCTCTCCTCACATTCCTACTGATACTGTGTCTTCCCACAACAATAACAAGCAGATGGGCAGATAGAGGATATCTGAACGGTGGACCTGGCCTGGCAGTCACGATGCCTCTTATCATGTAGTCAGTGTCACAAACACAGGTTAGGGAGAGAAGCTAGCTATAGGGAGGGTGTGCATGATCTGACTCTGGTCTTATCAGGCAATACCACCAAAGTCCCCAGATCATCCCTCCAAGATGCAAAAAATGTGGCCTTATCCTTCATCCTTATGACCCCAATTCTAGTGTCCTGTGGTCATGCTTTCACACTCACTCTTTCTGCCACACTTCTCACAACTGCACTCCCACAGCTACAGCCCCCTCCTACCCTACACCACAGTCATCTCCTTGGCTTTTCTACATGTTATTCAGCATACGTGGCCCAGAAAATGCCTGGCAGTTTCAAACAGGATCAAATACTACTCCAGACTGATGGTTTCCACTGACAGAGGCAGCCTTTGGTGCTACTATGAAGACCTCCCTCCCTATTCCTTGCTTGAACCTCACTACCAAGAAAATTTATATTCTGAAATACCAGATTTCAGATACACATGGCTCTCCTCCACCTGTGTGCCGCATGCATTTGACGTCCCCTCTCCAGTCACAGCTGTCCTCTCTCCATCTAACCCTCATTCAACACTCAGCTCCAGTGGCCCCGTATGTCCTTATACCCTACCCCCAATTAGTCTCATAAATGACCACTTGTGCCCCTAAGCTAATCCACCAGCCTAATCTGAACACTTAGGCCCCACCATGGAATACAATGAAATCCTGGTGAGTCTGTACAACAGAGAATAAGCACCAGCTTCCACCTCAGCGTCATCTTGTTTGAATTACTCCTATGCCCCCACATCCATCTCATGTCCACCTGTCCCCTGGAGCCCCTGGCCACATACCAAACCATACATTCTCCCCTACCTTCTCTATGATCACTTCTCTCCCTGATCTGTGTTGGGACACCCACATCCCACAACCAGGAAGCCAAGCAGGAAACCTAGTCCTCAGATCCACCCTCTTCTTCCTGGGCTACTATTACCATTATCCTGACCAGGATTCCCCATATTAAGTGATCCACAGCTCCTCCCTCGTCCACACACTCTCCACTACCTTTTGGAGAAGTCTACATCCCGAACTCCTCCTTAGAGTTCCAGAGGCCCACAAACTGTTCTCTGAAACATCTCCTACCCTTAATGGACCAAAAAGAAATCTTCTGATATCTCCAATGAAAATTACTCTTACTATGAACTTCCCCATCTCAACTGATGGAGCTTCCATCCTTCCAATTGCTAAAGCCAAACCTTCAAGTCATCCCTGACTCCCACCTCTCTCTACCTCAAAATTAGAAAACCCTGGAAGCCACACCTAAAACACTAATGCGGAATCCAGCCACTTCTCCATGGCCACCACCCTGCTCCGGCTACCATCACACTCACCCAGACTATTACAGTAGCCTCCTCTCTTCTCTTCCTACCACCAACTTCACACTTTTACTCTTCTCCATGTTGCAGCCCCAGAGAGCCTGGTAAGACCTCGGTCAGATCACCTGCCTTTACTCCTCCAAACCTCCCATAACAGCCATCACCAGGGTGTCCAGACCTGACTCCTGCCCCATTCCTCCCAGTTCCCACGAAAAAGAAAGGACACCTGCAGGCCCCTGAGCCCTCAAGCCTTTGCACGTTCTGTTACCTATGCTTGGGGCCACCTTCCACATCTCATGGGCTAAGTACCTAGCCCAGCCCAGGATCTGGTGACCTACACAGGAATGCATTACGTCTGGGCTTCAGTCCTCAGTGCACTCTCGCTAGTTAGGTGATCTTTACAGAACTCAGCTTTCCGTGCCTATTATCACCCCTCTTCCCGTCCGCTCATCCTGTGAGCAGCTTCAGGAAACTTGTGAGAACCCGATTTCAGACACTGTCCCTCTCTTGTTCCCAAGTCTCCCTGGCTTCCACCGTTCTGAGAATGAAGGTAAAACTCCTGAGGCACAACTTCGCCTCACACTCTGTTGCCTGTAGACACAAGACCCTGGGTTTCCCCAGTGCTCCCGGCTCAGTCGCACCTCTAAGTCTCTGCACGAACCTGTCCCACCCCGGAGCCCGCTCCCGCACGCCGGCGCGCCGGCGCTCCCGCACGGGGCCCCCGCCCACCGGCGCCTCCCTGTCCCGGACACCGGGGCCTGGGCGCAGGGACGCGAGCCGGCGCCCCGCGCTCGGGACTTTAGGACGTGGGTGGGGGGAGGGCCCGGCGGACGAGCGTTTACCTGAGCCGGGTCCCTGGGCGCGGCCGCCGCCATAGGACTCGGTGGGCGGAGCAGGGCTGTGGGTGAGATCTTGATCTCAGCCTGCTGCGGGTCACCCCGGGGCGCGCCGCCTCCAAGCCTTAGAACCGTCTCTTTGTAGCGGGGAGAACGCTTCTGCCGCCGACCGGGGGCTCCGAAACCGCAGAGTGAAGACTCCAGAAAAGCCAAAATGACCGCCACGAGGAGGACGCCGGAAGTCCCGCCCCGACCTGGTGCGTCCGCATGGAAATGCTCCTGTCCTGGGCTTTCATTGGTCAACTCCGCCACCGTTAGGCACATTGCCATCTGGGTAATGTAGTTTCCTCAGCCGCACAGGTGGTTCGAGTGTCCTAGTCCTTGACCTCAGCGAATAAAGGTTTCGTGGTGCCACGAGTCTGAGAAATAAGAGTCCTCTAGCCTTCAGGGAAAGGAAGCTGTTTACCCCTTCTGGAGAGTGTTGTCTGCAACTGATCCTTGTTAGAGACATTTCAGACTCCATGAAGCTCAAAATTGTCCCTTAAGCCAAAAGTATTTCAGTTATTCTCAAATGCTACAAATTTAAATGGACACAGTCTCTTTAATTTTTTTTTTTAAGATGTTATTTATTTACTTGACAGAGAGGGACACAGCGAGAGAGGGAACACAAGCAGGGGGAGTGGGAGAGGGAGAAGCAGGCTCCCGCTGAGCAGGAAGCCTGACCCGGGGCTCGATCCCAGGATGCTGGGATCATGACCTCAGCCGAAGGCAGACACTTAACGACTGAGCCACCCAGGCACCCCAGACAGTCTCTTTCAGACTCAAAATGCATCCACTCTTAGCTAGAATGTGATAAACACTTTCTTGCTCTTCAAATGCATGTAGTCAGAAGCGTTAGTCGATTTTGTAACTCTGTATCTTTGGTCAGGGCCATGACTTGGAAGAAACAGTGATGTTCAGACCGCCCTGAAGTAAGAGGACAAGGAGTTCTCTCTGCATCTGCTTCCCAAAGAGAACCTCTTTCCTGCCTGTATATTCAGTGATCATGTCCAAATCACAAAGCAACACTATTTATTCATTTAATATTTCTTCATATCTTAAGATATATTCAAATCCTTTAGAAATCTGACATCTATCTCAAACGGAGAACAACCTATTAAATTCTGTTTTGTTTTGTGATAGTGGCTACAGCGTTCTGAGGCAGAGTGCATGTACAAAAGAGTCATCTAAACACCACTGTCTCATCTCCTTGCTGAGGGATTATTGTTTCTTCAAGTGATTGCTGGGACTGTTGTGCCTGAGGAATTGATGATACAGCTGAAAAAAATTTGTGAAATGCAAATTTCAGAGAGCTATTAATAATGATTATGCATTTACTCAAAGATAGTGGTAGAAATAGCTCTGGGGAAATATCAGTGGAGGGTGAAAAAGGTAAGACATCAGATAATTTTTATCAGGACACACTTAAGTCTGAGAAGAAACAGTTAAGCTGGAGCGCCTGGATGACTCAGTAAAGCATGTGGCTCTTGATTTTGGTTTGTGAGTTTGAGCCCCATGTTGGACCTAGAGTTTACTAAAAAAAAAGAGAGAGAGAGAGTTAAGCTGAGTCCAATCTTTTTTTTTTTTTTTTTTAAAGATTTATTTATTTATTTGTCAGAGAGAGAGCAGGGGTAGAAGCAGGCAGAGGGAGAAGAAGGCTCCCCACTGAGCAGAGAGCCCCATGTGGGACTCAATCCCAAGACCCTGAGATCATGACCTGAGCCCCACGCAGACGCTTAACTGACTGAGCCACCCGGGCGTCCCCAAGCTGAGTCCAATCTTGGCATTGTGATTCTTTTTAATCAATTTCATCCTAGTGGATTTGTAGTCTTTCTCATTGTAGTTTTAACTTATAATTTCATGACTAGTGTTCTCTAACTTTTCTAGGCCTAATGACCATTAAAAATGTTCTTTAATGAAGATTTTGCTCAAATATGTTGTCTATTTTATTTTTTGTCTTTTTCTCATTGATCTCTATGATTTTTTAAAAAGATTTTTTATTCATTTGAGAGAGAGCACAAGCAGGGGGAGAGGCAGACGGAGAGGGAGAAGCAGACTCCCGCTGAGCTGGGAGTCCGACGTGGGGCTCAATCCCAGGACCTGAGATCATGACCTGAGCGGAAGGCAGATGCTTAACCATCTGAGCCAGGCAGATGCCCTATGATTTCTTTTATATATAGTCCTTCAGTTAGATGTTCACAAATTTGTTTCTACCATTCTGTGTTACAATTTTTTTTT
>NW_028043451.1:0-449 GCF_054177405.1 Leptonychotes weddellii
GTAAGCCTGGGCTTAAATCTAGGTCTCCCAAAACCAGGTCTAGTGCTTTTGACATTATACTGGGCTGTTTTATTATTGCAAAGTTAGAAAGTGAAAGAAATTATGTATTCTTATTTAAACCCACAAAAAGATAATGCAGAAAGGACTAAAATTTAATAGTTAAGATTAGTGTGTATAATGCCTAATTCTCCTTAGGTGTTTAGATTTAATTTTTTTTTTTTTGAAGATTTTATTTATTTATTTAATTGACAGAGAGAGAGAGAGACAGCGTGAGGGGGAACACAAGTAGGGGGAATGGGAGAGGGAGAAGCAGGCTTCCGGCTGAGCAGGGAGCCTGATGCGGGGCTCAATCCCAGGACCCCAGGATCATGACCTGAGCCTAAGGCAGTCGCTTAATCAACTGAGCCACCCAGGCGCCCCTAGATTTAATTTCTAAATGTAGTTTTTCA
>NW_028043452.1:0-449 GCF_054177405.1 Leptonychotes weddellii
TCCTTGTACTATATCTAGGGAAACATAAGAACAGAGCCTGGTCGGGGCAGGACTGGCTTGGGGCATCTAAGAGACAAGTAGCTTTACTTTATGACTACTAAGAGAAAAATCTGGTGTACGTACATTTGCTGCTACTTGGTTTTGTAGCCAAACATTGTTTCTTGGGTTTTTTGTCTTACCAATGAAATCAAAGATGTCCAGTTTCGACTGGTGCTGTCAGTTCGATTCCTGACTTTATTTTTTTTTATTTTTTTATTTTTTTAAAGATTTTATTTATTTATTTGAGAGAGAGAGAGAATGAGAGACAGAGAGCATGAGAGGGAGGAGGGTCAGAGGGAGAAGCAGACTCCCTGCCAAGCAGGGAGCCCGATGCGGGACTCGATCCCGGGACTCCAGGATCATGACCTGAGCCGAAGGCAGTCGCTTAACCAACTGAGCCACCCAGGCGC
>NW_028043453.1:0-449 GCF_054177405.1 Leptonychotes weddellii
AAACACCCACCGGCTGCAGGAAGTCCTCAGGATGAGAGCCACGGTGCATCTCAGTGCTTGCTCCGCAAGAGGAAGAGGCCCGGGCCAGCCTCTGCCAGCCAGCACCCACCCCTGACTTGACCCCAGTGCAGACCCCTCCCCCGGGCCCACCGCAGCTCTGGCCACCGCAGGCGTGCTGGGGTAGGGCTGCGAGGCCCAGTCTCCCGAGGCCTGCCCACCCCGTCCCCCCGCCCCCCGCCCGCCCGCTGCGTCCCATCTGCCCTGTGCACCGCTTATCGGGTAACCGGAGCTGGGAGCTTCGTCCGCGCCTGAAACAGGAAGCCTGGCCCTGTGCGTGAGCCGCCGAGAGCCCCGAGTGGCTGGGCTGGAGGATGGAGGAGCAGCGGGCGCTCACGGCCGCCAAGGACGGGGACCTGGCCACCTTGAAGCAGCTGCTGGAGGCCGGCGCC
>NW_028043454.1:0-449 GCF_054177405.1 Leptonychotes weddellii
GGACGGAAGAGAGGGAGGGAAGAAGAAAGGAGGGGAGGGAGAGGGAGGACATGGAGTAGGAGTCCTGAGGCTGGAGAGGGGTGCAGAGGTACCCCTGGCAGTTGTGGACAAACTAATCCTCCTTACCAAGGAGGCAGAGCTTTTCCCAGTAGATAATGGGTCACCATTGAAGGATTTTAAACAGGAAGTAGGAGGTGATGTGGTCAAATACTGTATTATAGAGAAATCAGTTTGGCTGTCCAGAGCAGGATGCTGTTAAATGATCTAGACAAGGAAGGTATGGGGGCCTGAATTAGGACAGTGATGGTAGGCATGAGAGGAAGAGATAAGCTTAAGAAATGCTGAGATACATTTGGCCAGAATTGCTGACTGGGAACGGATGAGAAGGGCCGGCCGGCATTCACCACGCATTTCCACCATGCTCAACATCATGCCAAAGGTTTGCAAAC
>NW_028043455.1:0-449 GCF_054177405.1 Leptonychotes weddellii
CACCTCTTAGAGGTTTATATGGAGGCCATAACTGGGCTCAGTCGCGTAGACCATCCAGATGGTCTCAACACCACATCACTGTCTCAAGACCACATTCTTGGAGCAGCCTCTGGGAGCAGGGAAGGCAAGGGAAACCCACATTCCAAGGACAGGGGAGGGTGGGGAGCCTCTGATTGCCTGGGTCCAGGTCACGGCAAGTAGTGGTCATGGCCTCTCATCCACCTTCTCCAGCACCCCACCCCTCGTGCCCGGCTCTTACAACCTCCCGTGAACCTCTGTTCTGTGTGTGCCCTGAGGGGTCAGGAAGGGGTTTCACTAGCCCGGAGATGCCCCTGTGGCGGTCGTCCCGCTGTGCTGGAGGCAGAGGCCACAGCGGTGACACAGGTGTGTACAAGAGAAAGCACAGGTTAAGACAGCAGTTGCCCAGATGAGCAGCAACTCTTTCCACC
>NW_028043456.1:0-449 GCF_054177405.1 Leptonychotes weddellii
CATATTTTATCTTAGAATTGCTTTGCACTGCTGATTTGAGGAGAGAAAAATTTTAGTTTTTTTAGACAACAATGATTGAATAGTTATTCACATCAATAAAAGAAACTGGATTTGCTGCCTTTGGAATAGTGAATTCTTATGTGTATGGTAGAATATTTCCTTTAATTATTAACTTTGATGACTAGACATACTTTTATTGTCCAGTTTCTTCCAATGACTCCTTAGAGTCATCTATTTAATGTGTAAATTTGTAAATATTAGCACAGTGTTCTTTTTTTAATTCTTTTTTAAAATTTAAATTTAATTAACATATAATGTATTATTTGTTTCAGGGGTACAGATCTGTGATTCATCAGTCTTGTATAATACCCAGTGCTCATTACAACCATACCCTCCCCAGTGTCCCTCACCCAGTTACCTCATCCCCCCCACCCCCTCCCCTCCAGCAA
>NW_028043457.1:0-449 GCF_054177405.1 Leptonychotes weddellii
TTTGACCCCACTCCTAATGCAATATGCTCTTTAGGACTCTACTGAATGCCCTGTGTATTGGGATGTCTTTCCACATTGGCTACTGAAAAAATGAACTCTTCCAAACCCTCTTTGAGCTTAAAGAGTTTGTTCTTCCTTTCTTACTGGTGGGACTTTTCCTGCTTGCATAACATCCTTAAACTATCTACAGATCAGTTCTTAACCAAAATCTTTAGGGGCTCTTTCTGCAGACCTCCAGAAGGAATTCTTTCTGTATCTAGTTCATTCTTTGATATTTGGCCCCAAATCCTAGCCTTCTGTCTCCCTAAACTCTTCACACTGTTTCCTTAACTCAGCTAGGTCATGGGATTCTGTTTGGGTTTCTGCCCTCCCTGTGCTACAGCCTGGAAATTCTCTACAGAAAGTTGGTTGGGGGCGCCTGGGTGGCTCAGTTGTTAAGCTGCCTTTGG
>NW_028043458.1:0-449 GCF_054177405.1 Leptonychotes weddellii
TTTGACCCCACTCCTAATGCAATATGCTCTTTAGGACTCTACTGAATGCCCTGTGTATTGGGATGTCTTTCCACATTGGCTACTGAAAAAATGAACTATTCCAAACCCTCTTTGAGCTTAAAGAGTTTGTTCTTCCTTTCTTACTGGTGGGACTTTTCCTGCTTGCATAACATCCTTAAACTATCTACAGATCAGTTCTTAACCAAAATCTTTAGGGGCTCTTTCTGCAGACCTCCAGAAGGAATTCTTTCTGTATCTAGTTCATTCTTTGATATTTGGCCCCAAATCCTAGCCTTCTGTCTCCCTAAACTCTTCACACTGTTTCCTTAACTCAGCTAGGTCATGGGATTCTGTTTGGGTTTCTGTCCTCCCTGTGCTACAGCCTGGAAATTCTCTACAGAAAGTTGGTTGGGGGCGCCTGGGTGGCTCAGTTGTTAAGCTGCCTTTGG
>NW_028043459.1:0-449 GCF_054177405.1 Leptonychotes weddellii
TACAAATCCTCAGATCTTGTCTTAGTTTATACTCCCCAAAACAGACCCTGGAATTCATAATGGGAGTGAGTCCAGGAAGTCAGTGAGGGAGTTAGGAGGTTAAGACATGAAGGAGAGAGTGATCATAAACCGCTCATACGAATGGACACATTACCACCGTAGACAACTGGAAGTAAATGTCCTTGAGAACCATATGAGAGACTGGAGAGCCTACCTCCCAATTTTCCCTCAGAGATGAGAGAAGGCTGGTATATATGCCCACCAGTTCCCTACCATTTCCATCCTCTTTAGGTTGGGCACTGCTCCTCTGTCTGAACCCAAAAGAACTGAGCATGCTTCCACAGCTAGAGAACACCTTTAGGCAGAGACACACAAGAAGCTGCCCATATGGTCAGGAGCTGTCTGCAGAAGACCTCTGGGGTGGGCCAAAGGGATACTAGCAGGACACT
>NW_028043460.1:0-449 GCF_054177405.1 Leptonychotes weddellii
TCATGGAACACTTCATCTAAAATTAATGATGTAATGTATGGGGATTAACATAAGAATAAAAAATAAATAAATAAATAAATAAATAAATAAATATCAACTTAGTGATACTCAACCCTTAACAGTGGCTGTGAAAAATATTAGTTATACAAGCACGTAGTTTAAGGAATAAAGCATTTCTACAAGTCTTGATAAAGTTAGTTCCCTGGAGGAAATCCTTCATATCCTGTCATTTTGTACTTGTGGCATCCACATTCAATTCTTTTAACTGATTTTTTAGGGCACTTATCACTAAATGTTTAAAAATGATGCTTATATAGCTATTTCTTTCATTCTGTTTTTAAGCTCTTAGCTATCGACTTCCAGCAAAGATTCGGAAGATTTAGCTTCCTTTCACATGTACCACATTGAACCTATACACGTTTCTTTTCTCTCTAGTCTTCCAAAGTTGT
>NW_028043461.1:0-9487 GCF_054177405.1 Leptonychotes weddellii
GGATGCGGGGCTTGATCCCAGGATCCTGGGATCATGACCTGAGCCGAAGGCAGATGCTTAATGACTGAGCCACCCAGGCACCCCCAAGCTCATAGTATTTTAAATGAAACATTTCTCATTGTGATTTCACAAGTTTGAGTTAGCTGACAATGAATAAAATAGTAATGATAAACTGGAATAAAAGGCTTAAAATAAAGGTTTAACTTCAGGATACTATGGAATAAAAAGACTTTTCACATTGATAAACTAAAAATAAATTAACTCCCCAGTAAACATATTATGAAGAAGTTTATCTATTTTTAAAATTTGTTATTTGTTTTTAAAAACTTCTAATGGAGGGGTGCCTGGATGGCTCAGTTGGTTAAGTGTCTGCCTGCAGCTCAGGTCATGATCCCAGGGACCTGGGATACAGCCCCGCGTCAAGCTCCCTGCTCAGTGGGGAGTCTGCTTCTCCCTCTCCCTCTTCACCTTCCTCTGCTCATGCTCTCTCTCTTGCTCACTCTCTCTCTTAGATAAATAAATACAATTAAAAAAAATCTTTAAAAACTTCTAATGGAATTGGGAGCCTGGGTGACTTAGTTGGTTAAGCGGCTGCCTTTGGCTCAGGTCATGATCCCAGGGTCCTGGGATATATTCCTGCAATGGCTCCCTGCTCAGCAGGGAGTCGGCTTCTTCCTCTGCCTCTGCCCCTCCCCCCTGCTTGTGCACTTGTTCTCTCTCTCACTCGCTCTCTCTCAAATAAATAAAAATCTTTAAAATAAAAAAACTTCTCGTGGAATTCAGTATGTTAATAATTTAAAAAAAATAAATATGTTCTAATGCTTCTATATATTACAAGAAAGTAAGATTTAAACAACCTTCAGAAATAAGCTAAGATTAGAAAAATAAAGCTAACCATAAAATGATCATTTTTAATAGTATTACTTTCATTTTCTAAATTTTCATAAATTAACACAGGAATGTTTAAAAACACAAAAATGCAGTTATCCTACCTTTAAATTCATCTGATTGTTTTTCTTTTATATACTTCTTAAAGATTGAAAATAACAGATTAAATCTCTGTATATATCTATTGATATAAGATAGTCATTAAGATCAAATATGATTATTTCTTATTCAACAGAGGTTACTATTTATTTATTTATTTATTTATTTATTTATTTATTTAATTTATTTCATGTCCAAACTGGAACCTTGACTCCTTGGGGTTCTTTGTGAGTTCTGTATCAATCTTCAGTGAACTGGAACATGTGAGATAATGGATTGTTTATACACTATAAATCTACTTTCAGTGAGCTGGAAATGTGGGAGATAATAGGTTGTTTATGATTTGCAGATCTGTTCAGTGAGCTGAAAATTTGTCAGATAATGGGCTGTTTATGAATTCTAAATCAATATTCAGTGAGCTGGAACTATGTTAGATAATGGGCTATGTATGAGTTGTAAATCTGTTTTCAGTGAACTGGAAACATGTTAGATAATGGGTTGTTTCTGAGTAGTAAATCTATTTCAGTAGCTGAAAACATGTTAGGCAATGGGTTGCTCCTGAATTGTAAATCTGTTTTTTAGTAAACTAAAAACCTATTTAATAAAGGACTCTTTATATGTTATAAATCTGTTTTCAGTGGGCATGAAATGTACTAGAATAATGGCTTCGTTTTGACTAGAAGATCCCACTTTACTAGAAACGTGTCACCTAATAGATTCTTAATGAGTAGTGGATCTACGGTCAGCAATTTAGATATATGGAATGATGCTCCCCTGTTTACATAAGCTTTGTTACTTTAATCTATTTTTGGCATATTGTTCTCTGCTGAATAATGGTTCTACTCTACATTATGGAGAATGGAGTGGAAAACTAAGAAAGGTCTGTTTTCAGTGATGTTCAGCCAGACTAATTTTTGAAGTATATTGAGATTGGTTTATTTTTAACAGTTACCAGGTTCCCCTGGGACTCAGGAAATTCTATAAAACACAGAACTCACAGGTTTTAGCTTCAGTGGACTTACAATCAAACATAGATATATGCTACATAAGAAATGGGGAATACTCATCACAGCAAATATAGAGGGAATACGGTCTAAATTTAGCATAGGCTGAGATAAAAAAGAAGAAACTTAAAATCTCAGTGGGAAGACAACACAGGCAAACATAAATCAATGAAATATAATGTAAAAAAAAAAGGCTTAAATACATGATTAAAACCAAAACAAAAGCAACTTTACATTGGGTGTGATATTATGATTTATAAGAAATATATAATTTGGTCATTTGGTCAGATGACCAAAATATATTTCTCACATATATTTGGTCTTCGTCCATGGTTCCTGGTGTCTGAAAACTGTTGGTTGCTGTGTGAGGCAGCCTACACACACACACACACACACACACACTGGGATGTTTTTATTACTGTTAAGCAACTAACGAGAAAATGATCACTGGATGAGGGATGGGTAAGTAATAAAAGTTAATTAGAGTCAAGAAAAATAGATTTTTTGGTAACAAATTGATTTCCAGTCTCTTATCCAACTTTTAAATATGTAAATGTTGTCCACTGATTTCGTATCTGTTGTTAATTACACTTTCAGGTTTTAGGAAAATTGAAAAAAAATATATATATTCTCTTACCAATCTTTATGTAAATTATGCTTAACGTATCAATGTGATAAATTTTTAATTTATTTTAATTTAATTTTAATTTTTTATTTAAAAAAATTTTTTTTAAGAGAGGGTACAAGCATGCAAGTGTGGGGAGGAAGGGCAGAAAGAGAGGGAGAGAGAGAACCTTAAGCATGCTCCACACTCAGCATGGAGCCCGATGTAGGGCTTTATCTCACAATCCTGAGATCGTGACCTGAGTGGAAATCAAGAGTCAGATGCTTAACAGACAGAGCCACCCAGGTGCCCCTCATAACGTCTTTTAAATATGTATTATTAAAAGTCTCTTAAAACCTACCATTCACTGATGTCACATCTCCTTCTCCAAACACAAATAAATTCCTGCTCTGCAAGTAAAACTTTTTCCAACGTCCAAAGCGTTATCTTCCGGGATTAGACTTCATATTTATAAATAATGGTTTAAACCTCACTTTTTTATGAATTTTGGACAATCTCTCTTAGAGTAGGTACCTATACTTTTCTTGTGTACTTTTAATAATTTCATATATCAATTATGTTGTTCTAAGCCAAGTAATGCACTATGATGATGTTTCTTTCCTTGTATTTTTGTTTTTCCTGCAGTTAAAACTTCCTCTGTTTGTACTTGCTTCATTTTTACATACGTTTTAATTCTTTATAGGTAGCACACCAGTTAAACATAATATTAAATTTTTGATGCTTACACATCAATCTATCAAAGCCATTTTTCTTTTAAAATGCTCCCATCCACAGCTCTTTGCACTCTTGCTTTAATCTGGAGAAGGAACTTTATATGCCTGAAGCACAATTTCATAGTGGGACAACCTTTTCGTTGTTTGTATTAGATTCTCTTATATCTTGAAGACCAAGTCTTTCTCTTCTTTGCCTTATTCCCTTCCTTTACCAGATGCACATTCTTCTACAGATTTCTAAGAAAAGTACACCAGAATTAAAAATATTTGGTGACCATGCATGTCTGAAAGTGTTTTTGCATTGACTGATAATTTGTCCAAGAATAGAATTCTAACTGAATTTGTTTTTTCTCCAGATTTTGAAAGCAGTACTCCAATGATGATATTAACAAGTTAAATTCCATTCTGATTCTTGTCCCTTAATATATATTTTTTTCTCTTTATAAGAAGATCTTGAGCTTCTCCTTCATATGCAGGATTTGTTGTTTTGTTTCTTGTGCTGAACATTCTGAGACTGTACAATATGAAGAATCATGTCTTTCAGACCTGAAAATTTTTCTTTTTTTTTTCTTAAGATTTTATTTATTCATTTGAGACACAAAGATAGAGAGAGAGAGAGAGGGCACACAGGGGTAGCGGTAGGCAGAGGGAGAGGGAGAAGCAGGCTCCCCGTTGAGCCAGAAGCCCAACACGGGGCTCGATCCCAGGGCCCTGGGATCATGACCCGAGCCGAAGGCAGATGCTCAACTGACTGAGCCACCCCGGTGCCCTCAGACCTGAAAATTTTTCTTATATTTTATCACTTCTCTGACATGTATTGGATTTCATGCGTTAAAGTTTCTATTATCCTTTCCTCCTGATTTCCAACTATTTGTCTTTCCTTCAATTTGATAAGTATTTTCACAACTTTATTTTCCAAATCGTTAGTTGAATACATCTTACTTTAAATTGCTAGCTATCATATATTTGATTTCCAAAAGCTCTTTCCCATTCACCAATTATTCTTGTTTTTTGACTATTGGTTTTATTGATGCATAGCTTCTTGGAATGTCTTATTCATATTTTCAAAGGTTTTACTACTACCTGCTTAACCATTTTCTATAGCTAACTTCTTGTCTGTTGGTTGGTTTTGGTTTCTATCTTTCCTATTTGAGGCATTCCTCAAATATCTGGTGATCTTTGGCCGTCTATTCACATTTAAGTGTGAATTATTAAAAAACTGATTAGAAACTCTGTGTCAAGTATGTATTTTACACAAAGTGCTTAGGCCTTTTCCATAGGGAATCTCAGACTGTACTACCTTGAGATCTAAGCATTGAGACCCATCAGTTTCTTTGGAGAAAGGGTCTCCTGTGTTTTACCTGAGCCTATATTCAACATCAGGCAGAGAGCAATGAGACAGAATAGATTTGGAAAATTCAAATATTTTGTTTTTGGCTATCACCTTACTTCTGGAAATATCAGGGCCCCCATGCCCAGTGATTCCTCCAGGTTCTTCAGGGCAAATGATCTCACTTTATGTTCTTCCTCCCTCTAGTCAGTTTTAATTGGAATTTTCTCTTTTTTGTTAGGGCTTTTACTAAATTTTCCCATGCTGTCTTTCAAACTTGTTGAAATTTTTCAACACTGTTTCTCCTTATCTTTTTATTTCTATATGTTTTTACTTTATTCCTTATTTTTACACTCATTTCAATTGCATTTAGAAAGAATGAGTAGATAATATCTGCTGTTGTTAATTCTGTTAATAATGTCACTCCTCATGTTTTCTCATCATCTGTTTTTGTTTCCTCCTAATTTTCTTGTTATGAAACCCATTGCTTTTTGTCCCTTCCCATTATCAGAGGTAAAAGTTAATTTATTCAACTCATACACATAGTCTTGTACAGAAAATATTGAAGTCATGGAACAATCGTTATTAAGAAATTTAAAATGGTGAATAAATATTAATTTAGTTAACTTTTCAAGTTTCTATTCTGAATGTTTCTCACTTTAGCAATTTAATCAAACAATCACTAGGTACAGAATTGTGTAACAAAGGTGCTAGAAAATATGAAATGAGAAATAGAAGAACAGATTCTTCCACTTTTGTTATTTTTTTTAAATATTTATTTATTTATTTTTATTTGAGAGAGAGAGAATGAGAGAGAGCGAGTACATGAGAAGGGGGAGGGTCAGAGGGAGAAGCAGACTCCCTGCCGAGCAGGGAGCCCGATGCGGGACTCGATCCCGGGACTCTAGGATCATGACCTGAGCCGAAGGCAGTCGCTTAACCAACTGAGCCACCCAGGCGCCCCTCTTCCACTTTTGTTATGGAGAAATTGCAACTCGAGCACT
Organism: Leptonychotes weddellii; assembly: GCF_054177405.1. NCBI lineage: Eukaryota > Metazoa > Chordata > Mammalia > Carnivora > Phocidae > Leptonychotes > Leptonychotes weddellii. The sequence continues at coordinate 5,664 of NW_028043461.1, forward strand.
GGAGGCCTATTAAGATTGGGTTATACTACCAATGTTTTAAGACTATGGGTATACAGAGACAAAGTTAGTTTAAAAATTGTCCAATGGATTAAATTCAATGAATGAAAAATCCAGACAGTTCTGAGCTAAGTCCTCTCTGATAATGGTCCACTCTTTATTAAAGTTTTATGTTAGAAATAACTTTCAGCATATCATCTTAATTCATATATATTTCACATGCATATCATATTTCTTATAATATACTCCAAAGGTCTTTCTTACATTTAAACTGTGCCGGGGTGCCTGGGTGGTGCAGTCAGTTAAGCATCAGACTCTTGGTTTCGGCTCACATCATGATCTCAGGGTCATGAGATCAAGCTCTGTCTAGGGCTCCACACTTAGCATGGAGTCGGCTTGAGTTTCTCTCTCCCTCTCCCTCTGCACCTGCACCCCACTCTCTTGATCTCTCTCTCTAAAATAAATAAATAATTCGGGCGCCTGGGTGGCTCAGTTGGTTAAGCGACTGCCTTCGGCTCAGATCATGGTCCTGGAGTCCTGGGATCGAGTCCCACATTGGGCTCCTGGCTCAGCGGGGAGCCTGCCTCTCCCTCTGACCCTCTCCCCTCTCATGCTGTTTCTCTCTCTCTCAAATAAATAAATAAATAAAATCTTTTAAAAAAAATAAAAAATAAAAAATAAAAATAAATAAAATAAATAATTCTTAAAAAAAGTCCTAAGTGATAAACATAAAATAAATAAATAAATAATCTAGGTTACATAACATTAAAAATGTATAAGAAATAAATTATAGAATATATACCTAATTGAAATAGCCTACATAAGTAATTATCTCAATTCTCTCCTTTATCATTTATTCTTTAATATTCTCCTAAAAACTTGGATGGGACTCTGACAAGAATAAAGAAATGCTGAGGGTGGAGGAGCAAGATGGCAGAGGAGTAGGAGACCTAAATTTCGTCTGGTCCCAGAAATTCAGCTGGATAGGGATCAAATCATTCTGAACTACTACAAACTCAACAGGAGATGGAAGAAAAGAATAGCAGCAACTCTCTGAACAGAAAAGCGACCACTTTCTGGAAGGTAGGACATGCGGAGAAGTGAATCCGAGGCGGTATTTGGGAGGATAGACGGTGGGGGAGGGGCCTCCGTCAGCCGCTTCTGGCAAGTGATAGAGCCGCGGAGCAAAATTGGAACTTTTAAAAGTCTGCTCCGCTGAGGGACGTCACTCTGGTGGCTAAGCGGGGGGTGGAACCCTCTGGGACAGTGTGGTCTCAGGACCCCCGGGGTCACAGAAAGACAGGGGTGCCTGAGTGCGGCAGAGCTCCCAGGTATCGGAGCAGGGAAGCCGGCTGCAGAGACGGAGCCGAGGAGTGGGCTCTCAGCGCGGGGTTGCCATAAACCGTGATCCGCGGCAGAGTTGGGCCACTGCTGCTCCAGCAGGGACCCAACAAGCGGCAGATCCGGGGAGACTCCCCTTCCTTCCCCAGAGGGAGCGGCGTGGGACTGCACCACAGGGATCTGCTCGGTTTGGAGACTCTACACCAGGTCGGGTGCCAGAGATAGAAACGCTCATTCACAGGCCAGGTGAGCATGGAGTGCTGCTGGAGACCAGGAGACGGGAGTGACTGACTGCTTTTCTCTGGGGGCTCACTGAGGAGTGGGGCCCCGAGTTCTTGGCTTCTCCCGGCAGAGATTGGGAGGCCGCTATTTTCACTCTTGTCCTCCAAAGCCCTACAGAAAGCTTGCAGGGAACAAAAGGTCCCAAGAGCAAACCGGAGCAGATTACATAGTCTGGACCCAGCAAGGGCGGGGCAATTCCGCCTCTGGCAAGACATTTGGGAACCATGGCAACAGGCCCCTCCCCCAGAAGATCAGCAAGACAGCCAGCCAAGACCAAGTTTACCCATCAATGACAACGGCAGAACGCCAGCACTAGGGGAATACTGCACATAGAATCCATGGCATTTTTCTCCCTGATTCTTTCGTCTTTCAAAGTTAATTTTTTTAATTTTCTTTTTCTTTTTTTTTTTTTTGAATTTTTCTTTATCCTTTTTACAACCAACATCTTATCAATCCCTTTTTTAAAAACCTTTTTTATTTTTCACTTTTAGACTCATATTCTCTCTTCATAGTAGTTAACCTTATTTTTGGTATCTATATAAGTTGTTCTCACTTTAAAATTATGGGATACAGTTTCTTCTAATAGACCAAAATATACCCTAAATCTCTAGTGTATGGCTTTGTTCTAGTCTCCTGCCTGATCACATTCTCTCCCTTTTCTTCTTTTTATTTAATTTCTCTTATTTTGTTTTCCAACCAGTTCATATCTTATAAATTCCTTTTATAAAATCTTTTATAATTTTCATCTTTACAGTCATAATCCATCCCTTCACCATATTTACCCTTATTTTTGTACATATATAAGCTTTTCTTTCTTTAAAATTTTGGAAGGCAGTTTCTTCTAACAGACCAAAATACGCCCAAAATGTAGTGTGTGGCACCGATCTATTCACCAGCCTGATCATATTTGATAATATTCTTTTTTTTAATCTTTTTCTATTTCTTTTTTTTCTTTTATCTTTCCTTCCCTTTCTTTTCCCCTGATATCACATCTCTTCTGATTTGTTTAGTGTATATTTTCTGGGATCATTATTACCCTGTTAGCATTTTGTTCTCTCATTCATCTATTGTCCTCTGACAAAATGACAAGACAGAAAAATCACATCCAAAAAAAAAAGAACAAGAAGCAGTACCGACTGCCAGGGACCTAATCAATACAGACATTAGTAAGATGTCGCAACTTGAGTTCAGAATGACAATATTAAAGATACTAGCTGGGCTTGAAAAAAGCATGGAAGATATTAGAGAAACCCTTTCTGGAGAAATAAAAGAACTAAGATCTAACCAAGTCAAAATCAAAAAGGCTATTAATGAGGTATAATCAAAAATGGAGGCTCTAACTGCTAGGATAAATGAGGCAGAAGAGAGAATTAGTGACATAGAAAACCAAATGATGGAAAATAAAGAAGCTGAGAAAAAGAGAGATAAACAACTACTAGATCAGAATTCGAGAAATAAGTGATACCATAAGATGAAACAATATTAGAATATTTGGGATCCCAGAAGACAAAGAAAGAGAGAGAGGGGCAGAAGGTATATTGGAGCAAATTTTAGCAGAGAACACCCCTAATTTGGGGAAGGAAACAGGCATCAAAATCCCGGAGGCACAGAGAACCCCCCTCAAAATCAATAAAAATAGGTCAACACCTCGACATGTAATAGTAAAACTTATGAGTCTCAGAGACAAAGAGAAAATCCTGAAAGCAGCTTGGGACAAGAGATCTGTAACCTACAATGGTAGAAACATTAGATTGGCAATAGACCTATCCACAGAGACCTGGCAGGCCAGAAAGGACTGGCAGGATATATTCAGAGCACTGAATGAGAAAAATATGCAGCCAAGAATACTATATCCAGTTAGGTTGTCATTGAAAATAGAAGGAAAGATAAAAAGCTTCCAGGACAAACAAAACCTAAAGGAATTTGCAAACACAAAACCAGCCCTCAAGAAATATTGAAAGGGATTCTCTAAGCAAAGAGAGAGCCTAAAAGTAACATAGACCAGAAAGGAACACAGACAATATACAGTAACAGGAACCTTACAGGCAATACAATGGTACTAAATTCATATCTTTCAATAGTTACCCTAAATGTAAATGAGCTAAATGCCCCAATCAAAAGACACAGGCTATCAGATTGGATTAAAAAACAAGACCCATTGATATGCTGTCTGCAAGAGACTCGTTTTAGACCCAAAGACACCC
>NW_028043462.1:0-449 GCF_054177405.1 Leptonychotes weddellii
AGAGAGTGCATGAGCAGGGGGGAGGGGCAGAGGGAGGGGGAGAAGCCGACTCCCCGCTGAGCAGGGAGCCCAATGCGGGACTTTTTTTTTTTATTGTTTCTGTTATTTTGGGTCTTTAAGTTAGTCATATAATCTCTCTTATTGTTGCCATATTCAAAAGAGTTACACTGAATACATAAGCAGATTCAGAAGGCATATGGATATTTCACAGAAATGTGGCCCATATCCTCCAGCAAAGGAAAAAAGAAATGATGTTGTAATTGCTTTGTGTAATAAAGCAGCACACTCTTACTGTCTTTTAATTATATACACAAAAAGCGATCCCACCGAGGTCTTTCTATCCTCCTGGATAGATTTAGACTTGTAGTATATTCAACCTTCAATTGAGACACCTAATTTGGTACCCGAATGTGATCCCAGAATATCCCAGATCGTATCTTCGGAGAGAA
>NW_028043463.1:0-449 GCF_054177405.1 Leptonychotes weddellii
ATGAAACCAGGAGCTGGTTCTTTGAAAAGATCAACAAAATTGATAAGCCTTTGGACAAACTAATCAAAAAAAAGAGAGAAAGAACACCCAAAATAAAATCAGAAATGAAAGAAGAGAAATAACAATTGTCACCACAGAAGTACAAAGGATTGTAAGAGAATATTATGAAAAAATATATGCCAACAACTTGGACAACCTACAAGTAATGGATAAATTCCTAGAGACATATAACTTATCAAAACTGAATCAGGGGGCGCCTGGGTGGCTCAGTTGGTTAAGCGACTGCCTTCGGCTCAGGTCATGATCCTGGAGTCCCGGGATCGAGTCCCGCATCGGGCTCCCTGCTCGGCAGGGAGTCTGCTTCTCCCTCTGACCCTCCTCCTTCTCATGCTCTCTGTCTCTCATTCTCTCTGTCTCAAATAAATAAATAAAATCTTTAAAAAAAAAAA
>NW_028043464.1:0-448 GCF_054177405.1 Leptonychotes weddellii
CTTAGATTTCTCATAACCCCCTATCTCAAACTGGGCCAGAGACAGTAGGATTTTAGGGGTGGATTTGTCTTCCATTTGACAAATATCTGTGAGAGCAGAAAGGAGGGGGGAGCATGCCAAGAGAAAATGGGGTGTCCCCAAGCCCAAAGGAGGAGAATTTGGAAACCCCAGGGGTGTGTTCGGCTGGTGGAGATGAGATACATGGTGAGGAGAGTACAGAGCATTTCGTGCCGAAAGGGCCCCTGGGACAGGCTTCATGAAGAAGCCCCAGGGGCAGGCTCAGGGACCCAAACATTATTTTGGACTCAGCAGAGAGACAGTGGAACATTCTCCTTTATCAGTGGTCATGATGACTCCGATTGGGAGCTGGAGTGACAGATAATAGTCTCCCCCCTCTCTCCTTTTTTTTTAAAGATTATTTATTTATTTTTGTGAGAGAGGGAGAGAA
>NW_028043465.1:0-448 GCF_054177405.1 Leptonychotes weddellii
GCTTGTCAGAGCAGAAGAGACCGTTTCCAACCCTCTGCCTCAGAGCAGAGAGATCGCAGTCTATTCTTCAGTGAGCCCTCCAGGCCACACCATCTCCATTTCTGTCCATGCTGCTATAAACTGCAGCATCCTGGGTTGTGTACTCCTCCACAGTGCTCCCAGTCCTGTCTCCAGGTCGGGGCAGTCTCTGCCCTTTGTGCTTCTTAAACCACCAGCTGCTCTCAGTTCGGGCGCGTGACCCCGCCGATCGGGGTTTCCGTCCCGGGGGCTGCCCTAAAGTCCTTTCCCCGCTGCTACCGGTCTGTGAGTCTGTGCCCCATCCACAGTGCGTGAGGCTGTCACTCACCAGTGGTGTAGGATCGCCATGGCCAGGCACCCTCCCGCTGCCGTTTATCCTCCGATATCTGCCCGCAGAATCACGGCTCCCTGCTTCATACCTCAAAACCAA
>NW_028043466.1:0-448 GCF_054177405.1 Leptonychotes weddellii
AAAAACAAAAACGTAACTTACTAAAACTTGAGATGCAGCTAAAGTGGTGCTTATAAGAATATTCATGGCTGTAAAAGCATATATTAAAAAAATTCAAATCAATAACCTAACTTTCCACCTTAAGAAATAGAAAAAGAATAGCAAACTGAACCCAAAGCAAGCAGAAGGAAGGATATAATAAGAGAGTAAATAAACAAAACAGTGAAGATAAAAACAACTGAGAAAATCAATACATCAAAATAGTTCAACAGAGGGGGGCGGAGCAAGATGGCGGAGGAGTAGGAGACCTGGATTTCGTCTCCTCTCAGGAATTCAGCTGGATAGGGATCAAACCATTCTGAACACCTACAAACTCAACAGGAGATCGAAGAAAGGAATAGCAACAACTCTCTGAACAGAAAAGCGACCACTTTCTGGAAGGTAGGACGTGCGGAGAAGTGAATCCGAG
>NW_028043467.1:0-448 GCF_054177405.1 Leptonychotes weddellii
ACACCCAAGGCCTCCTGTCTCTTGTCCTTGGACAGAATTGTCCTCGTAGGCCCAACACCAGGAACAGGTGCTTCGGGACGAGGTCCCACTCTGGCTGTCCACGGGGAAGCGCATCTGGGGAAGGATGAAGGGAAACCGAGTGGCTCAGTGGAGAGAAGGACCACAGTGGCCAGGCGGCCTGCCTCCCCATCCTCAGCTGTGGGTGCGCCCAGATGCACGGTCTCTATTCACCGTCACTGGACTCGTCTTGTGTGAGAGCCAGCGTTCTCACCGATGCGACACATGTAGTTCGGTGAATTCTAAGGGAATTCAGACCAGATCCAAGTAAAGTACAGCAGGGTGTCGTGGGAGCTTCGACGCAGTCCCAGGCGTGACGTGCATACGGCCGTGACCCTGGTCGGGAGTCTGGTGCTCGGGCAGCAGGAGGTGCTGTGTCCCCACTGCTGGA
>NW_028043468.1:0-448 GCF_054177405.1 Leptonychotes weddellii
GAGTCTCTCTCTCCTCGAACCATGAGAGACGATGGACTCTGAAAAACAAACTGAGGGTTCTAGAGGGGAGGGGGGTGGGAGGATGGGTTAGCCTGGTGGTGGGTATTGAGGAGGGCACATTCTGCATGGAGCACTGGGTGTTATGCACAAACAATGAATCATGGAACACTTCATCTAGAACTAATGATGTAATGTATGGTGATTAACATAAGAATAAAAATAAATAAATAAATAAAATAAAATAAAATAAAATAAAAAAAGTCTCTCTCTCCTCTCCTTCTGCCCCTCCCCCCTCTTGCAAGTGCCTACTCGCTTGTGCCCTCTCCCTCAAAAAAAAAAACCAAAACAGTGCTTGGCAAAAATTAATGCTCAATAAAGAGCTACTATTATTCTTTATAAATTCATATCTGCAGGAAAATATAGAAATATAGATTTGCTAAGAAAAATA
>NW_028043469.1:0-448 GCF_054177405.1 Leptonychotes weddellii
CCCCCCCATCCCTCTGTCTGATCAGCTTCAGAATTCTGCTCCTAGCATAGCGGATGTCCCAGCCGGCTTCTCATCACTGTAAGTACCGGGCTCTTGATCAGCTCTGTGAATGGTGACATTGAAGGTCTTCCCCGGGGAGACTCGGTGCCCCCACCCCCACACGTACGGGGTGCAAGAACCTGCGCGGTCGCGATGCCGCCTGCGCGCTTCGGGACAGGACCCTTCAGCAGTCTGGTGCGAGGCCACTGGTCTGGGATTTCTGGCGGTCCAGTGCTGATGGGGGGTTCTGTAATCCATCTGCCTTGAATGAGACCCTCGCTCCCAGCAGCCAGCAGAACAGGGTCTGTGCGAGTTTCCTGCAGCTTGCTGTAATATGTTTCCACAAGCTGGGGGTTTGCCCTCTCAGTTCTGGGGCCCGAAGTCTGCGGCCCGGGCGGGCCGGGGGGCG
>NW_028043470.1:0-448 GCF_054177405.1 Leptonychotes weddellii
ACTGAGCCACCCAGGTGCCCCGGACCATATCTTATACCACACACAAAAATTACCTCAAAATAACAGTTGAGATGTATTTTGACATGAATTCTGAGAATTAATAAGGGAAATAGAATCCACAGAACTTTCTGACTAACTGGATATGGGAAATAAAAAAGAATCAGGATTCCAGTATGAGTCCCAAATTTCAGAATAAGATTTGGGAATGCATGCATTGAGCTAAAAAACAAAACAAAACAAAAACAAACAAAAAAACAACAACAAGAGGAGGGATGATGAGTTGAATTTGAGGAGCTGAGTTTGAAGAGCCAATGGGACATTCAGATGGAGTTGACTAGTTAGAGGGAGATCTGATCAGAGAGATAAATCTGATAGCTGTTTCTTTAGGTTTAATTGAGCCGTTCAAAGGAAACTATGAAGAACTGTAAAGACACAAAGATCAGCAGGC
>NW_028043471.1:0-448 GCF_054177405.1 Leptonychotes weddellii
ACACCCAAGGCCTCCTGTCTCTTGTCCTTGGACAGAATTGTCCTCGTAGGCCCAACACCAGGAACAGGTGCTTCGGGACGAGGTCCCACTCTGGCTGTCCACGGGGAAGCGCATCTGGGGAAGGATGAAGGGAAACCGAGTGGCTCAGTGGAGAGAAGGACCACAGTGGCCAGGCGGCCTGCCTCCCCGTCCTCAGCTGTGGGTGCGCCCAGATGCACGGTCTCTATTCACCGTCACTGGACTCGTCTTGTGTGAGAGCCAGCGTTCTCACTGATGCGACACATGTAGTTCGGTAAATTCTAAGGGAATTCAGACCAGATCCAAGTAAAGTACAGCAGGGTGTCGTGGGAGCTTCGACGCAGTCCCAGGCGTGACGTGCATACGGCCGTGACCCTGGTCGGGAGTCTGGTGCTCGGGCAGCAGGAGGTGCTGTGTCCCCACTGCTGGA
>NW_028043472.1:0-9484 GCF_054177405.1 Leptonychotes weddellii
ATCATTAGTCATCAGGGAAATTCAAATCAAAACCACATTGAGATACCACCTTACACCAGTTAGAATGGCAAAAATTGACAAGGCAAGAAACCACAAATGTTGGAGAGGTTGTGGAGAAAGGGGAACCCTCTTACACTGTTGGTGGGAATGCAAGTTGGTACAGCCACTTTGGAAAACAGTGTGGAGGTGCCTCAAAAAATTAAAAATAGAGCTACCCTATGACCCAGCAATTGCACTCCTGGGTATTTACCCCAAAGACACAAATGTAGTGAAAAAAAGGGCTATATGCACCCCAACGTTCATAGTGGCAATGTCCACAATAGCCAAACTGTGGAAAGAGCCGAGATGCCCTTCAACAGATGAATGGATGAAGAAGATGTGGTCCATATATACAATGGAATATTACCCAGCCATCAGAAAAGATGAATACCCAACTTTTACATCAATATGGATGGGACTGAAGGAGATTATGCTAAGTGAAATAAGTCAAGCAGAGAAAGTCAATTATCATATGATTTCACTTATTTGTGGAACATAAGGAATAGCATGGAGATCATTAGGAGAAGGAAGGGAAAAATGAAGGGGGGGAAATCGGAGGGAGAGATGAACCATGAGAGACTGTGGACTCCGAGAAACAAACTGAGGGTTTCAGAGGGGAGATGGTTTAGCCCAGTGATGGGTATTAAGGAGGGCACGTACTGCATGGAGCACTGGGTGTTAATCGAAAACAATGAATTGTGGATCACTGCATCGAAAACTAATGATGTATTGGATGGTGACTGACACAACAAAAAAAAAAAAGATGGTTCAAGCAGTTTTTCCACCTGGGCCTCCAGTGGAAAATCCACACAGTACAGACTCAACTCTTGGCTCTCTTGCCTGGCTGAATACACATGGGCCCCATGGATATTCCCTGGGACATTGGACAGCCTGCATGTGCAGGCTTCCCCTCCCTACAAGATCCTCTGAGATTTTAACTTCTGTATCTCCCCTCCTCCGTTCTCTGCCTCCCTCAGTCTTCAGCAGATCCTTTGTCTACTCTTGCGCTTTACCATTTTCAGCGTCTTTGGCAAACTTGATAAGTCAATGTTAGTATCATCTCTGCGTGTTTCTGTGCAAGGCAGAAGCCTAGCAAAGTAGGTCTTGTGATATGTGCCCATGAGGTTGCAAGAGGTGTGCATATTCAGGTCTGCCTACTAGGGCTCCCTGTTGTGAGGAGGGCAGGAGGGGTGTGTCAGAGCGTCACTTTGTTGTTCTCACCTCCGCCCCCTTAGAGCATCGTCTCCTCAGCCCTCTCTCACAAAAGTCCTTCCACCTCAGGCTTCCCCCTTCTGAGGCTAGGATTGTTTTGTTCTTATTCACACTCCTGCTTGTCAGACTTGTTTTCTGCCAACCTGGTCTGTTTGTGCACCTAAGAACTCTCCTCACCAGTTCAGTCCACTTGGGAGAGGGAAAGGTGAGGACAGGCGCCTCAGAACGCTTTGTGGGCCCCCCTCCCCTCCAGTTTCCTCAGCCTGGATAGGAGGGATGACACCTACTAGGCTACTGCTTTATGGAGTTTTCCTGGCCTTGCTTCTGAGCACAACTTCTGCCTGCTCCCACTCTTCCATCTGGCTGCTGGAACCACCCCATGCTTGAGGATCAGGGCCCCTTGCCTCTCTACTCTGTCAGGGAGAAAATTTTCCTCTACCCCTCTTAGTTCTTTGGCTGGTCTAATAATTAAATTAACACAGATTGACAGGAGAAAAAATATTTAATTAAGTATATACGGGGTCCCCTAAGAATATGAGACTCAAAGAGGACACCAAAGCAGGGAGCTTTTAGACAAAGAAACAATAAATTTATGAAGAACTGAGAAGATGAAGAAACTTAGTTTGGGGTACTAATTAGTGAGAAAACCAAGCACAGTGTTTGCATAGCCTTTCTGGCCCTGAATTCCCTGACTCTGGTGATAAGAATGTTTTTCTACTTCTTGGTGCAGGGAGGGTGCCTTTCACATGGGAAATGTATTTCCTGCCTTCAGGGGGGACAAAGATTGTCCTTCTTGCAAGGGGTATTTCTGAAGTAACTTTAATTCAAAATAATCAATACACCAAAGTGGGATATTCTGATGGTCTGCCCTGAACCCCATTAATGAGGAGAACAAAGGTAAGAAAAATGTAGCTTAAATTAAATCTCCTTACGGCGTGTAGCCCACTGATAAATACTTGAGACATGCAGAGCGTGACACTCCTCAAGGAACTCATGGCAGCCTTAATGTTGATATTTTGCTAGAGAGTAAAAGCAACCTTATCTTGACAATAGCCAGACCTGCAAGGTCCTGTAGACCCTGCTTTCAGCATACAGAAATTCCTTAGAAACTTATGTTATTTTTACCTCCCCTCCCTCCACAAACTTAAAAGTATATAATCAGTCACTCCTCACAATCACATATGCAGCTTTTTCTGCCCATGGGTCTGTCCCCGTGCTATATAAAAACAACTTTTTGCACCAAAAATGTCTCAGGAATTCTTTTTTGACCATTTGCTCTCAGACCCAAACTTCAAATCACATCATTTTGGTACCCAGCGTGGGGCCTGAGTCTTCTCATCTGGACTCTGAGCCTTGGTGAGTACTTTCTCTTCTCTTCCTTTACTCTCATTTCAGGGGCTTTTCAAGGAGTACCGTCTTATTGAAAAACTTTCATGTCTATTGCTCAGGGTGCAATGCTCTAGCCCATGGCTACTCTATGGGGAGGAGAAAGCCTGCCTTTTGCCTGGAAGTTAGTACCCTGGCCAGCATGGTAATTAGACCCAGAAACTTGATGCCCTCTCTCTATTCCTATTCTCATACAAAGTTGTCTTTCTTGGGCAGGGGACAGCCACCTAAGTCACTAGGATGGCTGCCAACCTTAAGACGTCCATATGAGGTTTCCTCCTCATTGGTCTAATGTGATCCCCTTCATGTCTCTGGTCTAGCCAATTCTGGCCATGAGACCTCTGCACGGAGAGGGCCAAAACCAGTACCCAACTGAATTAAAATCCAACTAGGGACCATTTCCTAGGGAAGTTGGTTATAAGGACTATATGTGTGGGAATGTCAGTTAGATCATGGTGGATTTCTGCCTTTACTATTTTCCATCAATGTCCCCTACTAACTACTTAAATTACAAAATTGGGTAATTCCCCCTTGTAAAACTTTTTTAGCATTTTCGTTGGGTTAAAAACAGTGGGTTCTTCATGGCACGGCATCTCAGTCCATTCACCAACACCCATTTGTAGCCTAGGATGCAATGTGGAAGTGGGGGAATGCCAGCATTCCTCCTACAAGGCAAGGTGGTGTTCATAGCAGCTCCTTAGAGGGACACCGCTAGTCACTTTGGCACCAGGAACCTCTGACATTTCCTGTGTGGAATGCCATCTGGGAGTTGGCGGGGGGGCGGGTGCGGAATTTTCTTGGTAATGGAACTTCTTTGTTTCTTTTTCACTTCCCAGGGACTTTTAACCCACTGGAAATAATTCAGATTGCAAGATTTAAGAAATCTTCTAGTCTTCTGTAACACTGCATGGCCTCAGTACTCCTTAGGAGATGAGGGAAAATGGCCTGTTAATGGGACATTAAGCTTCAATAAGATATATCCATTAGATCTCTTCTGCAGGAAACAGTGCAAATGGATTGAGATACCCTACGTTCAGACCTTCATGGCCCTAAATCAGGACCTAAGGGCCTTTTACAGAATGTGTTTGGCCACTAACCAGGCTAGAAAACCCCATCCTAATATATTGGATGATGATTGAACAGGCTTCTTTCAAATAAACCCAGGTTGCTGGAGGAATCCCTGACAAAGGGGACACTGACTCTCTTTCACTGTTCCTCCTAGTAGACCCAGATTACTCTTACTGTACCTATGGTCTTCTTTCTCATTCATTTCCCAGGTTAATGACTGTGATGGCTGGAGCCAACTGTGGTTAGTCTACCTTGGGATGGGGACTTTAAGGAATATTCCCAAGCAGCTGCTGAAACTCCTTTTGTTTCGGGGAAGTTCCCTGTCTTCTCCAGCCCCACATGGACTGCCTATTTCCACTTGTTGGTAGAAAGAAAACCTGTCTTTTCATCTGTCCTAGCTGATGAGCTTTAAGACCAAGGAATCCTCCTTCTCTGCCCTCTGGGCTTTTATCCACCTCCGGACTTGCTGGCAGCACCTCACCTCTCCTGCCTTCCCCTCCCCCTCCTTCTGTTTCTTCACTTCCTTGGGTGCAGCTTGCATAACTGGCTCCTACCATCCTGGGTGCCTCTGGCACCATTGGCCCCTGCTCCTCCTCCCCTCACTGTCAAGGAGCAAAGAGCACCCCTTTGGACTTACACCACCCACTTCAGATTTCCCCACCAGTGCCCCAGGTAAAAATTGACAATGGGGAACAAATTGATTGACATTTAAGTGAACCCAGGTGAAACATATTTGATCTTTAAACTAATTTAAGTTTGTTGGTTTAATTAAGATAGACATGTCTTTTTTTTTTAATTTTTTTTTCTTTTTTTAGGATTTTATTTATTTGCGAGAGAGAGAATGAGAGACAGAGAGCACGAGAGGGGAGAGGGTCAGAGGGAGAAGCAGACTCCCCGCTGAGCAGGGAGCCCGATGCGGGACTCGATCCCGGGACTCCAGGATCATGACCTGAGCCGAAGGCAGTCGCCTAACCAACTGAGCCACCCAGGCGCCCAAGATAGACATGTCTTTAGAGTTGTCAGCATTAAATATAAAACTTTTATTCTACCAAGGTTTGTTGAAGGTCAAATAAGCTCATGATCTTTATTGCAATTTGTCAACAAAAAGACTTAAAATGGTGGTTCATTTTGTCAGTCTCAAAGTTTTCATGGGTAATTGTTAAGATAGCTTTCAAAGTCTTTGGTAAGCTGAAACCTTAAAGTTTTGCTTGGATGATAAATTGGATTGAATTCATTGGACACCTAGGTTTTTTCCAAATAAAACAAAATACTAAAGCATTGATTACTGAACATAGGTTTGTGCTTTTGACTTCTTATTGCAAGGAAGCCGAGGATGCTTGGGTCTATTGATAAACATGTTTTGTGCTTTCTTAAAATGCTGCACCATGGAGAAACAGGTCTTTAAAATTATGAAATATATTCATAAATTTGCCAACTAAAGAATTCTGGTGTAACAGATAGTTCACATTGGAAACGTTGGTTATTTTACCAAAGCTTTTTACTAGAATGCCATATTTGAGAGACATGCATGGACTCAGATATGACTATACAGCTTTAAGGAACTAAGACTGACTTTATGAAGCATGAAGGCAATAGAGCCCCTTAGGAATGCTGGCCTGATACCTTGCTTACAGAATTCCCTGCAGCCTTACCTGGTGAGCAAAGAATGTCACTTCCTGGCAGGTGCAGGCAACTCAGGATATATTTGAGACCTCAAGCAGAGGAATTCACCCAAATCTACAGATATTGCAGGCTTGTCTGATAGCAAGCACTTGGCTTGGCTTCTGGCCTAGAGAGGCTACTAAAAGTTCAATTGAGATTCCGTACAGAAGTTCCAACAAAGCAGATTCTGAAAGATTTATATGATCAATCACTATTCTTGGTGAGCTTATGTAAATCCTTAGGCCAAGTTTGTTAAAATTGGGCTTTTCTTTTTCCCAAATGAATTAGTCTTGATTTGGCTGCCTATCTTTGATAAAAATGAGGGTGATTATAGAGAGAAAGTATCTCAATAACTTATCTTTATAGATAGTATATTTTAATACTATTTCTCATAAACTAGACTAGATTCTGAATTTTTCTGGTTTCCTCAAATATCTAGCTAATGAATACTCAGACTGATGAAGAATAGTTGGAAGACAGGCAGGCAGGGACAAGCCCCCCGCCCCACTCCCCACCCTAAGAGGAAACCACCCTTAAAAGGATTTTACACTGCCCGGGAAGGAGCCCTCCACCCTTTCCCATATGATAGGTGACAAAAACCTGATTGGATGACAGGTGCAGGGAGGGTTAATCATATTAAAACAGCCCACACCAGAGAACCCATAAAACTCCTAGACTTAGAAACTCTGGTGGCAACCCACTTGGGTCCCCTCCCTCCTCTGGAGCTTTCTACTATCACTTTGCTATCGCTCAATGAACCTTGTTTTGCTGCCCACCACTCCGTCTGGTCTACCTCTTCGTTCCTCGAAGCTGTGTGACCAAGAACCGCGAGCACCAACAGAGAAAAATTCTGTAACAAGACCACATGCTCCCTAAACCTGATCTGACAGTTACTAGCAACCTACCCCATATAAACCCAGGAGACAAGGTTTATTTAAAGGATTAGAAGTCTAATACAACAGGGGATTTTAACTCCAAAATGCAAGGGCCCCTACTGGGTCATATTATGTACTCCCACGGTCATAAAATTAGAAGGACATTCCTCATGGGCTCATATATCAAGAATTAAACCTGTACATTCCTCACAGAAATCCTGTGTTACCAGCTAACACACGTTCTTTTTCCTGTGAACTTGTGGAAGACCTCAAACTTCTCTTCAAATGACAACGAAGGACTGGAGGAGAATTTTGGCCAACTATCGGAAGTCTTTTTTATTAGGCTTCTTTTTCTCATAATAATATTAACCTTATTTTATTGTCTTTTCTGGTGTCTCCCTACCTGGTGCCAAGACTCCTTCAAGCCAACAGATGGTCCTTTCTACTCAAGGAGGTTCAAATACGTTGTCTACATTGGATTCGGCTGCCTGGCTTTGGTAACTCCTATATATAAGTTCCCCAGCTGACCAATGTTGACCCATAAGTAGGGACATCTCTACACCCCTATTTAGCAGGAAGAAGTTACAGAAGATAAGGCCTTCCACACTCAGCAACCTTAAAGATGTAAAGGTCAAAATTGCTCAGGGGGAAAAATGATGAGAACAAAGTCAAGAAAACTGTAGCTTAAGGGGCGCCTGGGTGGCTCAGTTGGTTAAGCGACTGCCTTCAGCTCAGGTCATGATCCCGGAGTCCTGGGATCGAGTCCCACATCGGGCTCCCGGCTCAGCGGGGAGCCTGCTTCTCCCTCTGACCCTATCCCCTCTCATGCTGTTTCTCTCTCTCTAATAAATAAATAAAAAAAAAATTAAAAAAAAAAAACAAAACAAAACTGTAGCTTAAATTAAATCTCCTTACAACCTGTAGCCCACTGATAAATACTTGAGACAGGCAGAGCGTGACGTTCCTCAAGGAACTCATGGCTGCCTTCATGTTGATGTTTTGCAGCAACCTTATCTTGACAATAGCCAGATCTCCAAGGTCTTGTAGACCTTGCTTTCTGCGTACAGATATTCCTTAGAAACTTACCTTATCTCTACCTCCGCCCCTCCACAAACTTAAATGTATATAATCAGTCACTCTTCACAATCACAGATGCAGTTCTTTCTGCCCATGGGTCCTGTCCCTGTGCAATAACAAAAACACCTTTTTGTACCATAAATGTCTTGAGAATTCTTTCTTGACTGTTTGCTCTCAGACCCAAACTTCAAATCACATTACCATCAACTTGTTGCCTGTGTAGGGGAGAAAATTTAATCCTCCTTCCACTCTAGGTTCTTTGAGCCGATCTAAAAATTAAATTGATATGAGACAGATTAACAGGAGAGAAAAAAAAGTTTAATAACATGTATACTTCCTGTATACACGGAAGAGACCCAGGAACACTGAGTAACTCTCTGAAATGGCAGAAACCATCACCTTAAACACCATCTTCAGCTAAGGACAAAAGAAGATGTTGAGGGTGGGGGTTCAGTTTGGGGAACTTACCAGGAAAAGCACAGTGAACATGAGTAAGGTTTTTATGTACATTTAAGTCCTTGCTTCTCCACTGAGAAGAGTTCTAGAGATTTAGAGTCATCCCCCTCTTCATGGTACAGTGAGGGACATGCACTTACAAGTTGAGATTTCCCTTATAAATGTCAATGTCTCTCACAAAAGAGTAACTTTTATCTGGTTTTTAGAGGTTCTCCAGTGTTTGCAGTTTCCTCATGCCAAAGAGACATATTTTTGGGTTGGCAAATTCTGCTTCCTTTTGCCTGCACCCACCAGCCATCAGGACCCTGTGGTCTTCTCCCCTTGGTTCTGCTGTGCCGAGATAAGCACAAACCCTCTGAGATTTCAGGGCTTGGATACTGCCCACCCTGAGAAGCATGTTATCTCCTAAAGAACAGAGTAGAGCCAAGCTTGAAGGGATGAGCAGGTTCCTCTGAGATGGAAACTGAAAGCAGGGGCCACCCCCTGGTGAGGTGGAAAGCACTGGTGTGGGAACCTGCCAGGCCTGGCTTCTAGTCCTGTACCTGCTCTCACCCCACGGTGACTTTGGGTAGGTGGCTTTCCCTCCCAAGCTGGTGCTCCACCCCATAACTTAATTGTGACAGTGGCGGGGGCTGCCATGGGAAGTGATGACAAGGTGACACAGTGCCTACCGCAGAGTGGGTCCCTGGCAAAGAACCACTTCTCCCCTAATTGTGCCAAGAGTCAATGACAAATCCTTGCCGAGAGTTGACCATGTTGGTACTGCTTACAGCAGTGGACAGATCCCTGCACCCATGATGCTCCTGTTTAGTGAGCAGACAGACATTAAACACATTCCATACACAAGGGGGTAGTGATGAAGTGTGCTTAGCTCTGTGAAGAGGAAATGATGGACTGAGACAATCAACAGTGTGGGAAACCTAATACAGCTTAGAGGGACAGGGAGTTCTCTATACAGAACCAACTTGCCATCTAGAGGGGCAGCCAAGTAGAGCATCCTGTTCTCTGCTCCCCTATCTCCTGGCTAGAGGAACACTTCAGTGTGCCCATCTGGCAGAGAGACAAGACTTTAAGGTCACCTCTCCCCCAACCCCACCAGCCACCCCTAAATACTTCAGCAGACAAGCAGGCCTGCATTGTGGGACATCTCCAGGGCTTCCAGTATGTCATGAGTGTGTTAAAAAGAAAACCACAGGCACCTGGGTGGCTCAGTCAGTTGAGTGTCCGATTCTTGATTTCAGCTCAGGTCATGATCTGAGGGTCGTGGGATGGAGCCCTGCATCAGGCTCCGTGCTCAGCAGGGAGCCTGCTTGAGATTCTCTCTCCCTTGCCCTCTGCCCCTCCCCCCCACAAGCACATGTGTGCATGCTCTATTTCTCTTAAATAAATAAATCTTAAAAAAAAATCATTAAAAAAAAAAGAAAGAAAGAAAAGAAAACCATAAGCCCCAAGATGGGGACTTAGGCTAGGCAAGTCACCAAACTAGGGCTTAATACCTAACTTAACTGCAGTTTCAAGCTCCCTGAGAAATAAAGTCTAAACCGGTCAGTCAGGAATTTTCTGGTCAGCATGAGTGAGGTAATCCGTCACCTGGGCCCCCCATTCCCCAAAGGAAGATGACATAATCTGCATGATAAGACCCTCTGCCCTTATCCCTAAACTAAGGTGACTTTGCCTGGAACAATCTTTCTTTTCTTTTCCTAATAACT
>NW_028043473.1:0-448 GCF_054177405.1 Leptonychotes weddellii
CACACTTGTGAAGCTTTCCACGTTCTCCTGTGCGTGCTCTGAAGGAGTTACCTGCTCACCTTGTCTCCTTCCCCCCTGACATAACCCCACCCCAACTCTACCCACGGGCTTCAGGAAACCTTCCCAACAACCCTCCAGTCCCCAAAAAGCTATGTGACCCCTTTTCCTGTCTGGCAATAGAACCGTGCATATTTCCCATTGCTCCCATGGTGACAGAATAATCTATTTCCCCATTAGACTGGGATTCTTTTTTTTTTTTTTTTTAAAGATTTTATTTATTTATTTGAGAGAGAGAATGAGATAGAGAGAGCATGAGAGGGGGGAGGGTCAGAGGGAGAAGCAGACTCCCCGCTGAGCAGGGAGCCCGATGCGGGACTCGATCCCGGGACTCCAGGATCATGACCTGAGCCGAAGGCAGTCGCTTAACCAACTGAGCCACCCAGGCGCC
>NW_028043474.1:0-448 GCF_054177405.1 Leptonychotes weddellii
CTCTCATTCCCCTCCTCCTCTCTCCTTCTCCTCCACCTCTCTGTCCTTCCCCTTCCGCTGCCCCTTCTGTCTCCTTATGAAGAGCTTTGCACTCTAAGATTATTAACTCAAACTGTGTCATTTTGTCATGTTTTTTCCTTTTTTCCTATTCCACTGGAAATCCTCGGCACCCCTCCCGATCCATCATGTCTATGTCCCCCTGTCTTTAATACACTGTTGGGAGCCACAAGTGTTTCAGAACCTGAAGTTTGGACAAAACAAGCGTGTCAATGCTGGGGAACTGTGCAGCCCATACTGTCCACAGGCTCAGGCTATAAAGGAAATTCTCCACCTGCTGATACCAGGGTTGGAGAAACAGAACCTGTCATCAGAGGTGATCAAGCAGGGTCCTTGGTGTCGTGTTTTACCACTGGAGATTGAGAAGGAGAACTGTTTGTTGCTTGGCTTA
>NW_028043475.1:0-448 GCF_054177405.1 Leptonychotes weddellii
GGAGCGTCACCGGCAGCCTGGAACAGAGTCCCTGTCGGTCAGAAGGACGGGTGCCTTCTGCGGAAATTCAGATCACAGGATTTTGTTATCAGCTCCCTTTGTGAATAGACTTTGATGGGGCCGCGTGCATTCCCAGCTTCTGGGTGAGGGAGATCGGGAAGACTCATGGCCCCATTGAGTTTGAATGTGAGCCCGCCGTACCAGGGGAGTTGCCTAAAGTCCCTGTTTCCCCAGAGCAAGGGGGGGAGCATCCAGCCCAGCCTGCCTCAGCACCTGCCCCAACACCTGCCCGGACTTAAAATACTGACTTGCACTGACAACGATAAACACAAACAACTTTTGCTTTTTAAAAACCTTAGGAATAAGTAGGGACGCCTGGGTGGCTCAGCCGGTTAAGCGTCTGACTCTTGAGCTCAGCTCTGATCTTGATCTCAGGGTCATGAGTTCA
>NW_028043476.1:0-448 GCF_054177405.1 Leptonychotes weddellii
GCAAACTACACATTTTTTAAAGATTTTATTTATTTCTTTGACAGAGAGAGAGCACAAGCATGGGGAGCAGAAGATGGAGGGAGAGGGAGAAGCAGGTTCCCTGCTCGGCAGGGAGCCAGACTTGGGGCTCAATCTCAGGACCCTGGAATCATGACCTGAGCCAAAAGCAGATGCTTAACTGACTGAGCCACCCAAGTGCTTCGAAATCTACACATTTAATGCAATCCCCATCAAAATACCACCAGGATTGGGCGCCTGGGTGGCTCAGTTGGTTGGGCGACTGCCTTCGGCTCAGGTCATGATCCTGGAGTCCCGGGATCGAGTCCCGCATCGGGCTCCCTGCTCGGCAGGGAGTCTGCTTCTCCCTCTGACCCTCCTCCCTCTCATGCTCTCTGTATCTCATTCTCTCTGTCTCAAATAAATAAATAAAATCTTTAAAAAAAAAAAA
>NW_028043477.1:0-448 GCF_054177405.1 Leptonychotes weddellii
GGGCTTCCTGCTCGGCGGGAAGCCTGCTTCTCCCTCTCCCACTCCCCCTGCTTGTGTTCCCTCTCTCGCTGTGTCTCTCTCTGTCAAATATATAAATAAAATCTTAAAAAAAAAAAGAAAGAGAAAACCTGATTAAATGACTAGCAAATGACAAATTAAAAAAATTCCAGCAACACAACATATACCATTGCTCACAGCACCCCTTTGCCATACCTAAGGTTAGGTATTTAAAGTATAAAGTGGTGTCAACCAAATCTGTATGTTTGTAACTACATTAAGAAGTTAAAAAATTAGGGGGTGCCTGGGTGGCTCAGTGGGTTAAGCACCTGCCTTTGGCTCAGGTCATGTTCTCAAGGTCCTGGGAGGTCCTGGGATGGAGCCCCACACCGCAGGTCAGGCTCCCTGCTCAGTGGGGAGTCTGCTTCTCCCTCTCCCTCTGCCCCTCCCC
>NW_028043478.1:0-448 GCF_054177405.1 Leptonychotes weddellii
GAGGTACCTCCTGGCTCAGCCAGGCCATGTCTGCCGTGGACAGCCCCCTTTCTGTCCTCACGTGGACTTGCCACAGCGCACATATGTGTGTGTGCGTGTATGCACGTGGACACAGACAGGCACACGGGTCCATTTGTGCCCCTGGCCTCACTTCGTTCTCGGTGGCCAGGCCTGTGTGTGTACGCGCGCACTCACACCCAGATGGTTGTGCACAGCCTGTCTGTTCCCACTCTGCTGCTCACACACACATGTGCACTGGTGTTCGTGTCACAAGTCAGCGGCCGTGTGTGGTCAGAGGCACACAGCTGACCAGGGGTTGGGGTTCAGGGTGCAGGAAGCCTTGGTATCTGTTAAATCCCTAGACTGGAGAGAGAGGCCCCGCTGGCCTGCAGGCTGTGGGTTCCCTCGGGAGGGCTCAGCTGGGCTTGCTGGAACGGGGCCCTAAGCA
>NW_028043479.1:0-448 GCF_054177405.1 Leptonychotes weddellii
AAGTTTTAAATTTGTTTTAGGAAATGAAAAAATTCTCTTCTTGCTTCTGTTTTCTCTATGATCTGCTGGCAAGATGTGTTGCCAAGAGTGACAGGAGAAGAGGTAGGGTAAAGAGTTTGAGAAGAGTCTATTTTTGTGTGTGGTGTAAGGAAATGGTCTAGTTTCATTCTTCTGCATGTGGCTGTCCAATTTTCCCAACACCATTTGTTGAAGAGACTGTCTTTGTTCCATTGGACATTCTTTCCTGCTTTGTCGAAGATGAGTTGACCGTAGAGTTGAGGGTCCATTTCTGGGCTCTCTGTTCTGTTCCATTGATCTATGTGTCTGTTTTTGTGCCAGTACCATGCTGTCTTGATGATGACAGCTTTGTAATAGAGCTGGAAGTCCAGAATTGTGATGCCGCCAGCTTTGCTTTTCTTTTTCAACATTCCTCTGGCTATTCGGGGTC
>NW_028043480.1:0-448 GCF_054177405.1 Leptonychotes weddellii
GGAGCGTCACCGGCAGCCTGGAACAGAGTCCCTGTCGGTCAGAAGGACGGGTGCCTTCTGCGGAAATTCAGATCACAGGATTTTGTTATCAGCTCCCTTTGTGAATAGACTTTGATGGGGCCGCGTGCATTCCCAGCTTCTGGGTGAGGGAGATCGGGAAGACTCATGGCCCCATTGAGTTTGAATGTGAGCCCGCCGTGCCAGGGGAGTTGCCTAAAGTCCCTGTTTCCCCAGAGCAAGGGCGGGAGCATCCAGCCCAGCCCGCCTCAGCACCTGCCCCAACACCTGCCCAGACTAAAAATACTGACTTGCACTGACAACGATAAACACAAACAACTTTTGCTTTTTAAAAACCTTAGGAATAAGTAGGGACGCCTGGGTGGCTCAGCCGGTTAAGCGTCTGACTCTTGAGCTCAGCTCTGATCTTGATCTCAGGGTCATGAGTTCA
>NW_028043481.1:0-448 GCF_054177405.1 Leptonychotes weddellii
ATCGGAATTTGTAAAAATATATTTAAGAAGAAAAGGATAAGAAGGTAACTCCTATACATGTTATACGAGGAATACAATTGGAAGAATGAGGGTAAGATCAACCTTTCCTCAGCTACTAAGGGTCCACATGTTGTGGTAATAATAATATTTGCCATTAAAATTCAAAAAGAAATTTCTTTGGGCATGCTATCCTAGGAATATGACTTGGAAGTCATATGTTTACCTGTAAAAAAAAATACTTGAACTATTAGAGAAGCAGTGGAGGCTAGAACTATGGACTGGGGGATTGCCAAAGTCTGATGTATCCACGGAAATTTTTATGGAAATCAAGGCTGGGTTAAATAACACAGCAATTAAGAAGTAGACATTAATGTTTAAGTTCTGCATCCTTTTCACTGAAATACCTATCTATCATCTATCTATCTATCTATCTATCTATCTATCTATC
>NW_028043482.1:0-448 GCF_054177405.1 Leptonychotes weddellii
ACAGGCTTTCAGTGGAACTACCACATCATAATGACTAGTAGAATAAGTTAGAAACAGTTGTATTTATTAAATGTTGAGCTACCATATGATCCAGCAATTGCACTACTGGGTATTTACCCCAAAGATACAAAAGTAGGGATCCGAAGAGGTACTTGCACCCCGATGTTTATAGCAGCAATGTCCACAATAGCCAAACTGTCAAAAGAGCCAAGATGTCCATCGACAGATGGATGGATAAAGAAGAGGTGGTATATATACAATGGAATATTATGCAGCCATCAAAAGGAATGAGATCTTGCCATTTGCAACGACGTGGATGGAACTGGAGGGTATTATGTTGAGTGAAATAAGTCAAACAGAGAAAGACATGTATCATATGATCTCACTGATATGAGGAATTCTTAATTGTAGGAAACAAACTGAGGGTTGCTGGAGTGGGGGGTGGGGT
>NW_028043483.1:0-9481 GCF_054177405.1 Leptonychotes weddellii
GAGTCCTCACCCCCAGCCCCTCCTCCCTCAGACTCGGGAGTCCTCATCCCCAGTCCCATCCTCCCTCAGACCCAGGAGTCCTGACCAGCAGCTCCCTCTTTCCTTAGAGCCAGGAGTCTGGGCCTGAGATTTCTTTGCATTCTTTTGCCAATTAAGTGTCAATCTCTGGGCAGATTCCCACCCTCTGCTCTCATCCCCACTTTCCCAGGAGCTCTAGGCCAGACATTAACCAGCTGGACTTGGGCAGTGATAAGACCCGAGGCCCTGGGAGACAGTGGATATGGGGGGGTTCTCCCACAGAGTCCTCTCTGCTGGAATTTCCTGGGTGGGGACTGGGGAGAAGGTCTGTCCTGAGCTCAGATAAGAGAAATTCAAGGTATTATTGGACTTGGAGATAGACAAGGATTTGGTGTGGGAACACAATGACCTGCTCAGAGAAAAAAAAATGAATAGTGACAAAGGGAGATGGGAAAGGCACAGAAATGGAGAGAAAGGGGGGACAGAAACCCAGAGAGAGGACAGACCACTTGAGAGAAGGGGACAGAATCTCAGGAGAGGGACGGAAACCCAGTGAGAGGAGAGAGACCCTAAGACAGACTGAGGTCAGTTGGAGTTGGAGTCCCAGGCCCTTCACCCCTCCCCCGGAGCTATTTCAGTAGGAAAGGTGATACCCATCTTGGGAGGGGCGGGGGGTCATCCCATACCCCTCCCTCAACCTAAATATAGCATGGTAAGGTGGCAGGAAGGGTGTCCCCGGATTAGGGTGTTCCCCTCTCCTGTTCCCCATCCCAGCAAGGCAACGTAGAAGGCTGTAGAAGGTGGCTGTGGGTTGTTTATTGAGGGTGGGGGAGGGGCACTTCCCCATCTGAGTGTCCCCTCGGATCACCTCCCTGACCTCTCCACACTGCCCCCCCCCACTCCTAAGCAGCCAACAGGTCCCACCCCCTACCAGAGAGACTCTGTGTGGCTTCCAGTCCCTGATGGGGTAGTACAGGTGAGTTTTCAAAGAAAAGTAGAACAGTTTGTGCACCCCTCCTCTTTCTTTGGGTCTCTGTCCCCTCTCCCTCTCTGTCTGGGCCTCTACCCCCTTCCCTCTCTCTGGATCTCTGACCTCTCCTCTCTGGTTGCCTTCCCAGCCTCTGTGGATCTCTGTCCTCCCCCTCCCAGGCCACTGCCCTCCTGCTCTCCCTCTTTCCCTTGGGTGTCCTCTCTCCAGGTCTTGGCCCCTCTCTGCATGTCTCCCCTCCTCTTCGGGTCTCCATGCTGGGTCCCAGACTCTGCTTTGTGTTTGCCACTGTGAGGGGGGTCTGTCTCCATTTCTGTCTCCAGATGTGCCTTTCCATTTCAGAGGGAAGGGACCACCTACAGATTCTATGGCTTTCGACCTTTATAAAACTCTTCCCACCATCTGTACCTTCTTCCATCACTCTGTATAAAAAGGGGGTTGGATTAAATTGGGCATTTCCAGACCGAATTCCTTAGCTGCATTTTGAGTTGCCAAGGAGGACTCCATAGATGTGTGTGTCCCTCAAACCAGGTCCCTTCTGATGTGCCACACTGCATCAAAGTAAGATTTCATTTGACCCAAAAAGGGAGGGGGGCAATAGCTAAAAACAACAACAACAACACTCTGTAAACCACTGGTTTTAATAAATTAATACAAGTAAAGTACTTTGGATGATGCTTTGGCACATAGGAAGCCCTATATGTTAGTGATTGAAGCATCCTGCTCTCCTTCCTCCTCCAAATGCCCTTTTAGTACTGAAAGCCCTCTGAAAATGTTTGGCTTCCTGCCCTTGGGTCCCACCCTCCCCTCTGAGCCTCAGTTTCTTTGTGAGAAACGAGGCTGGAGAATACCAGCAGGCTGATGGGACAGGTGGGGTCAGGCAGCCTGCCATAAATCCTCGCTCGTGGGGATGTGCCACGGGACCCTGGGAAGCCACTCCCATGCTCTAAGATTCTGGTTTCTCCCCTGGAAAATAGAGTGGGCTCCCCAGTTGGTCTGACATCCTTCCTAAGCTGTGGGAAGATAGGGTGGTGCTCCCTGATTTGGGATCTCTTCGTGATTCCATGGAAGAGAGACTGTGTATCTCTTGGGTTCAGAGGCACTGACTTTTTCTGCCTATTCCTTTTTTGGTTATCTTTCTCGGGGGTGCTCTGGTCTGGCTCCAAACTCTGGTGTCTGTCCCTCTCTGGGTGCCTGACACACACCCCCGTCTCCATCTCCCACTCTTGGTCTCTGTCTCCCTTTCTCTTTGGAGTTTCTGACCGCCTTCCTCTGGGTCTCTGTCTCCCCATCTCTCTGGGTCTTTGTCTTCGTCTCCTTCTCCCTAAATCTCTCTTCCTCCCTCTTTGGGTCCTTGTTACCTCTTCTCTGGGTTTCTGTCTCTTTCTTTCTCTGAGTTTTTATCACTCCCGAGGTCTCTGTCCCCCCTCCTCGCCCCCATCATGCCTGTACAAAGTACATTCTGCCCCTTTCCCCTTCCCTTGTGGCTCTGATCTCCATGGTTGGAAGCAAAACCGTAGGGAAGGACAGATAGAGAGGGTATGAATGGCAAAATGAAGCAGGTGTGGAGCCAATGGAAGGAGTGTCTACATCTTCCTAGCTCACCCGGAGGCCCTCTGCATGAACAACTGAATCAAGGGATCCAGCACCCAGCCCTGCCCCTTATAGTAAGTGATGCTGGGCAAGTCAGTTCAGTTTGTCTCGCAGAGTCCATGACACCACACTTGCCTCCTGATACATGATTCCTCCCCGGTGTTGTTATTCTTGGGTCCTGGTGCTACCACTAAATGCAAAACAAACCAACATGGCCCTATGGAGTCCATATGCACAGTCCAACTCAACCTAACATTCCTACAGGACTCACAATGACACAACTTGGGGTAACTCACCTCAGCATAGCCCTACAAGACTCACATGGTTATACAGTTCAATATGATTCATCTCAGTGTAGCCCCCAAAACTTCCAGCGACACTACTCTACACAATCAACCCAACAGAACCCTGGAGGACTCATACTGTCATACATTCCAACCCAACTTAACCTAACGTGACCTAGAAAGCTCACATTCAATCACTTGACTCTTCGTATTTCTACATGACTCACAAGTTCACAGAACCTAAAATAACAGAGCCCTAGAAGAATCGCGAAGCCACACAATTTCCAACATGTCTCAACTCAACTCCACAACACCATGCACGAACACGCACACAGTCCCAACAATGCCGTGGGTGACCACCTAACTTGATCCAAAATGGTCCTAGGGGGACTCATAAAGCCACAGAATCCTGCACAATGCAATTGGACAAGACTCACGCAGACTCAACAACACAGCCCAACCCAATGAGGACCTAAAAAACAAAACGATGTGATCAAATCTATCTCAACACTTAACCACGAAAGGCTCCATAAATCTTGCACAACCCAATGTAGTACAAACCGATGGAGCCTCCCCGTCAACACATTATAACCCACTGCCATTCACCGTCACTTAAGGAAGCACCCACAGGAGCTACCAAACCACAACTCAAGACCCAACAAGACTCAGTGTTCCCCAACTCATCACCACTTAACCTAGTTCTTCCTAAACCCAACCCCCTCCCCCAACCTTCCCTTCTATCCCTCCCTCCCTCCCTCCCTCCAAGGAAACGTAAGGTCCTGCAGACCTCAACTGTCCCTCACACTTCGGTGACCATGTGTTTCCCAGGGGGGGCCCAGAGTGGAGGCGGTAGCTCAGGCATCTCTCCATCCATCAATCCCCCATTGACCTTGCCCTCCAGTGGGCCACAGGGCTGCGTGTCCACATGGCTGTACATCCCAGCCTCTTCGCCCTCTGTCTCCCGGTGGTAAAAGTAGCTGAAGTTGGAGACAATGACCGGAACGGGCAGGGAAATGGTCAGCACTCCAGCGATGGCGCACAGAGAGCCCACTATTTTGCCGCCCACAGTGACGGGTGCCATGTCTCCATAGCCAACTGTGGTCATGGTGACCACCGCCCACCAAAAGGACTCAGGGATGCTGGTGAAATGGGAGTCTTCCCGGTCGACCTCAGCAAAGTAGACTGCACTGGAGAAGAGGACCACACCGATGAAGAGGAAGAAGATGAGGAGACCCAGCTCACGCATGGAGGCCCGTAGTGTCTGGCCCAAGATCTGCAGGCCCTTTGAGTGCCGGGACAGCTTGAAGATTCGGAAGACGCGCACCAGTCGGATGACTCGTAGGATGGCCAGTGACATGGCCTGCTGGCCCACACCCCGATGCCTGGCTAGCTCGGTGCCTAGCGCCACAAAGTAGGGTAGGATGGCCACAAAATCGATGAGGTTCATCACGTTCTTGAAAAAGGCCGCCTTGCTTGGGCAGGCCGCCAGGCGCACCAGTAGCTCAAAGGAGAACCAACAGATACACAACGTCTCCACCACAAAGAACGGGTCATCGAAGGGCATGCGAGACAGGGGTCCAGGCACTGGGCTGGAGCCATTCAGCCGAGCGGGGAACTGCAGGGAGGAAGGGGTTCAGAGAGGACCACACCAGGGCTGGGACACACTGGAACAGCCACATTTGTGATTTAAATGTCCAACTACTTCTGTACAAACTGGTCAGCAGTCATTGCCCCCAGGCCTCCAGTGACCCAGCTGTTCTAGATTTCTTTCCGGAACCCTAGGGATCATGCCTGCGTGGCTGACTTTATAGTCCCTGATCCTTCACTGGTGGGGACTCCTGAAATGGTGCCTGAGTGAGGCTCCATCTCTTCCTTCCCAAAGTCCCACCCCCAGCTTTGATTTTCCAGATGGGGGAGGGTCGCCACCCAGGTCCCACTTCCTTGCGCTCTGCCCTCCCTAACCCCAGTCCAGACTACAACGGCTAAAGACCTTCTTTGTACACCAAACCCTGGGGCCGCTGCTCTCATGGCCCTCAGCCTGACTTTATTTGTGACGGATTCCTCCTACCTCGGCCCTCTGTCTTCAGCTCCCTCAAGTTCCACTCTCACCACCTCCAGCCCATCTTTCTATTGGTTACTGCCAGCCGCACTGACCCTTGATTTTTCAGTCTCTCAGCCCTCCGCTTCATTTCTTAACGCCCCGGTCTTCCCGCCCTCCCGCCCTCGGCAAGCCATTTTCTCACCTGTCTCAACCCCGCCCTGCAATAGGGAGGTCCTCCTAGTCAGAGCCTCAGGCCCCGTCCCCATGAGGCTATCCCTTCCCCGCCCCCAACCCGCCTTTAAAAGGGTAGATTCCTCCCCTCCCTCCGCCCCCCCGACCCCCGGTCAGGCCCTGTCCCTGGGTTGTCCACCTCTCGAGCCCCTTGCCCCACCTATGATTGGCCTGTCTCCCAACAAGCCCCTCAATGCCCCGCCCACCCACAGCCGGGCCCCGCCTTCCTGAGAGGCCCCGCCTCCCAGCCTCCCCGCTCGGCTCCTCCCGAGCCCCGCCTCTCTCCACCCAGGCCCCGCCCCCTCACCGGGCCAGCAGCCGCTACCGCAGCGAGCCCCGGGTTGTGGCGGTCGTCGCGGAAGTCCGGCAGCGTCTCGAGGCAGAAGACGACGATGGAGACGAGGATGACGAGCACGGAGACGACGGCGAGCACGCGCGCGGCCTGCGAACTCTCGGGGAACTCGAAGAGCAGCCAGAGCTGGCGCGCGAAGGCGCGGCGGGGTAGGGGGCGCTCGGGCGGCACGGGGCAGCCCTCGTCCTCGCGCAGGCGCGCCAGCGCCGCCGTGCCCAGCCCGTAAAAGGCCACCTCCTCCAGGAAGACGTCGAGCGGCACGTGCGCCGGCCGCCGCAGCCGCCCGCCAGACTGGTAATAGTAGAGCACCGCGTCGAAGCTGGGCCGGTGCCGGTCAAAGAAGTACTCGCGGCGCGCGCCGTCGTAGAAGCGGCCGCGACGCGCCGGGTCCCCTAGCAGCGTGTCCGGGAAGCGGCCCAGGGTGCGCGCCCGCGTCTCGAAACGCAGCCCGGCCACGTTGAGCACCACCCGCTCGCAGCAGCCGCACGGCGGCGGGCACCGCGGCTCCATGGCGCGCGCAGCCCCGGCGACCCGCGGACGGACGTGTGGCCCCGACGCCCGACCCGGCCCGGCCC
This sequence comes from Leptonychotes weddellii, assembly GCF_054177405.1. Classification (NCBI taxonomy): domain Eukaryota; kingdom Metazoa; phylum Chordata; class Mammalia; order Carnivora; family Phocidae; genus Leptonychotes; species Leptonychotes weddellii. Next base: position 6,083 of record NW_028043483.1, read on the forward strand.
GGCCCGGCCCCGCCTCGGCCGCCGCCGCCGCCGCCCCAGCCTGGTGTCCGGTGTCCACGCGTAAAAATAGCCCGGCCGTCCGGCCAGGGCGCGGGGGAGGGGGCGCCTGACCCCGGCGGGGCAGAGGGCGGCCGCGCGCCCTCTGCCGGGGTGCCCGCCCCTTCCCCCCGCCGCCGTTCCCCGCGCCCATCCGGCTCTCGGGTCCCCTTTCCCTCTGTGCCGCGTCTCTCCGGGTTTCCGTGTGTGTGTGTCTCCCGTCTCTTTTTTACGAATATCTGAGCCCCTCTGTTGGAGTCACAAACTTCCACGTCTTTCTCGTTATCTTGTATGTCTCTGCGTCTTCATTTTGAGTCTCTGTCAAGGGATGTATCTTTGAGTATCTCTATGGGTCAGTTATCTCTGAGTTTTGCCATTCTAGAGGACTCTGTATTTGGAGGTCTCTGTCAGTTGTCTGTGTCTTGGTCTCTCTGCATCTCCGTCTTTGACTCTTGTTTCTTAGGGGCGTGCCTCCATTTATCTCTGTCTCCCTTGGTCTCTGTCTCTCCCCTCTGCCGGGATCTCTTCTCATTACCTCTTAGCCCTCTGTGTCTCTGTCCCTGGGTTTCCCTGGGGCTCCCCTTGGGTCTCTTTGCCTGTATTCCTGAAGTATTGTGAGTTTCTGTCTCAGGGCCTCCGGAGGACTCAGGGTCTCTGGAGTCGTATCTCTGACTCTCTTTCTGACCATAACTGTAGGTCGGCTCTGCCACTGCCCTGGTGGTTGCCCCGTCCTGGAGATGCTCCAGCAGCTGCAAGCCATGATCATGTGCGCCCCACACCCCGTTCCCTCATCAAGGTCTCCACCTGTATTCGAGGTCAGACATTCGGAGACCCAGTGAAGCCTGAGTAGCCCTGGGTAGAGCAGGAGGAGGCCGGGCCTGCCAGGAACAGGTGGAGGGTGGGCTGGGGAGATGACGCAGAGTCACTCGAAGGGACTAAAGGACAGACAGACGATGGCCTTCCAGCCACCGGTGTCCTATGACACCCGCGTAAAAATAGCCCCATCTGATGGGCTTGGGGGGAAGTGGTGGGGATTGGTTACCGGGACTCAGGGGAGTGGGGTCCCGAGCGCCCTCTGCTGGGCAAGTGCAGAGAAACACGAAGGTTATGACTCCCTGCGAATGCTGGCACCCTTTTTCTTCTGTCTGCAATTTCTGGGAAGCTGTGTCACCATCCCTCTGGATTTCTGGGTCCCTCTCTCCGGGTCTCTACCCTCCCTTTGTCTGTGTCTATGTTTATGCCATTTTCAGAGCCCACAGAGAGACCCCTATCTTTGTGAGTCTCTGAACTCTGTGTGAACTGGTCCTTTCTTCCTGCCGCCGTCTTACACCCTCCTACCTGCAATGGGTGCGCCTTCTTTCCGTTTCTTTTTTCTTTCTTTTTTTTTTTTCTCCTTGCTGTTTCCAGACCATCCATTCTTCCTCCTTCAGCTCCTCTGACTTTTTTTTTTTAAGCTCTACGCCTAATGTGGGGCTTGAACTCACAACCCAGAGGTCAAGAGTCGCATGCTCTACTGAGCCAGCCAGGCGCCCCCTCCCTCAGCTCCTTTGAAGCTCAAGCTATCCATGGACACTTCCCATCCTCCCATACTGAACTTATCCCTTTCTCTCTGGCCACTCCTGCTCTTTCATGGAAGGTTTTAGATCCTGGCTCCCTATCCCTCATTCTATTTTTTTTTAAGATTTTATTTATTTATTTATTTGAGAGAAAGAGAGAGAGGCAGAGAAACAGCATGAGAGGGGAGAGGGTCAGAGGGAGAAGCAGGCTCCCTGCTGAGCCGGGAGCCCGATGTGGGACTCGATCCCAGGACTCCGGGATCATGACCTGAGCCGAAGGCAGTTGCTTAACAACTGAGCCACCCAGGCGCCCCCCTATCCCTCATTCTAAAGCTACTGTCCTAATCCTTAGTGATTTCATTATCCCCACAGATGATCCTACTAAAACCTGACTTGTAACTGGATTGTCTTTTCCAAAAAGGAACCCATTTCTTTTTTTCTTTTTCTTTTTTTTTAAGATTTTATTTATTTATTTGAGAGAGAGAGAATGAGAGACAGAGAGCAGGAGAGGGAGGAGGGTCAGAGGGAGAAGCAGACTCCCCGCCGAGCAGGGAGCCCGATGCGGGACTCGATCCCAGGACTCCAGGATCATGACCTGAGCCGAAGGCAGTTGCTTAACCAACTGAGCCACCCAGGCGCCCAAGGAACCCATTTCTTGTCTTACATGGTAACCTTGAATCTTGCCACTCCCTATCTCATGGAGACCATGTCCCCAGGTTTTGGTGACTTCCCCAGCTAACTGACCATCTTGAAAGGAACACCATATGGTTTCCGAGGTTGGGTCATGAAAGGCAACTTTCGGCCCCACTCTTTTCCTTGGGACACTTGCACAGTCCAGATGGTGAGGTTCATGGGGAGAGGACCCTAGGTTACTGGCCCTCGGCCCTGTCTAAACTCACAGCTGTTCACCAGCATCAACCTTGTGAGTGACCATCTGAAGAAGCACATCCTCCTGCCCCATCCAGAGCATCCTGCTGATGCTCCTGGAGCAGAGATAAACCCTCCCTTGAGTCCCCTCCAATCCCTGCCCAGATTGCAGACGAGCAACCGAAATAAGTTATCTTTGTTGTTTTCAGCCATGCAGACTTTGGGTGGTTTGTTACAAACACTGTGGCAATAGATAACCCAAACTGGGCCTCTTGGTACTCCCGAGCCCACCATTTCCATCGATCTTGCTCACTGTCCTACCCAGCCATCTACTTTCTTTCTTCCTTTCTTTCTTTCTCTCTTTTTTTTTTTTGAATGTTTTATGAAGCTACAATTCACATACCGTACAATTCACACATTTAACCTGTATGACACATTGGGCTTTTCATGTATTCCTAAGAGTTGTGCATCCATCACAACTTGAGGACATTTTTGTTAACCCCCAAAGAAGCTCTGCACCCCTTATCTGTCACTCAATCGTACCACCTGATTTCATGGTCATACCTTTGTCCTTTTCATTTACCAGTAATGACATTCCCTCCGAACTTTGTTTTTATCATACCATGCTCCTTTTCCCCATCAACTGCATTGAAAAACTTTCAAGCCTGCCAGCACCGACAGTGCATTGATCCTGTTACCTTTTCATTATCTCTGGCTCCCCCCACCTTGTCCTCCCTTCCCTCTTTCCCCTGCTGCCACTATTCCATGGGACACCAATAAAATCCGTCCGTTTTGGGCGCCTGGGTGGCTCAGTCGGTTAAGCGTCTGCCTTCGACCCAGGTCATGATTCCAGGGTCCTGGGATCGAGTCTCCCTGCTCAGCTGGGAACCTGCTTCTCCCTCTCCCTCTGCCCCTCCACCCTGCTCATGCTCTATCTCTC
>NW_028043484.1:0-448 GCF_054177405.1 Leptonychotes weddellii
TTCAAGAGAATATTAAATCGTTTATTGATTACACATGATAATGGATGATACACAAGCTTTAATCCCATCTATAATTTTATCTGATACCATAATTCAATTTAGATATATTGCATAGGATGTGCCAACAATCATATTAATAACCAAATAAACTCCAGGACTTTGCTTGGGTGACCCTTTTAATGGTGAACTCCAGGTCACAACACATTAACCGTTAGTTCAACTACACCAAGGTTTGTGGAGACAATGGCGTCTGTGCCCAAGCAGGTTGCAAATCAATTTCGAATGGAACCTGGCATCACCCTGAAGGAATTCTAACTTCACACTGTTGGGGTAGTATACCAAGATGGCTTCAGAGTAGACTAACTTTACACAGCACATTTAAAAAAAGACACATTTATTCAGCGTCATGATCAGACTATTACATTTAGCAATCAACAGCATGGGTGCA
>NW_028043485.1:0-448 GCF_054177405.1 Leptonychotes weddellii
AAAAAAAAGATCTGCTTCTCTGATTACTGTTACCTTTTACAAAGTAGATCTCGAATTATGCTAGTTTTGTTTTGTGGCCTACCTTTCATATTTCAGTACAAATCTCAGTCCTACTTTTTTGTTTTGATAAAATATGCATAATAAAATGTACCATTTAAAAAAAAAAAGAAATTAAAGACAACTGGGGGCGCCTGGCTGGCTCAGTCGGTTAAGCATCTGCCTTAGGCTCAGGTCATGATCCTGGGGTCCTGGGATCCAGCCCTGGTTGGGCTCTCTGCTCAGTGGGAAGTCTGCTTCTCCCTCTCTGCCCCTTCCCCCACTTGTTCTTTCTCTCTCTCAAATAAATAAAATCTTAAAAAAAATAAAAGACATCTGAACAGAGGGCAAAGTATTTGCATAGCTGTCTGCAACTATTAAGGGAACACAATTTCTACAAAATCCAGCCCCC
>NW_028043486.1:0-448 GCF_054177405.1 Leptonychotes weddellii
CCCACGCGGCCCCGCTGTGTGACCTCCGCCAGCCCAGCTGCTGCCTCGGACTCGCTTCCACACGCAGAAGGGGACGTCTCCGCTTCCCTGACCGTAGATCCCAGGTCTGGGGTTGGCGAGATGCGTGCCCGCACAGCGGGGAGGAAGGTGAACAGCGCGTGGACGGAGGCTCCGAGACAGAGGGGCTGCGGCGGGCGCTCCACGCAGCCCGAGCTCAAGATGGTGCTGGAGGCCGCACCAGCCGTCACCCTGCCCCCGGCTTCTTAGCCCCGGACCCGTGCCCTTCGCAGGCTCTCCCTCAACGGGGGTCTACTCGCCCCACTGAGCCTGGGCCTCGCGTGCCCCTGTCCCCGTTCCTCCACCACAACAGTGCGCACGCACCCACGCGGGCCCACGGAGCCGCCTGGCCTGCCGCTCAGGGGCTGACCCCAGACACCCCTGGGGCTGC
>NW_028043487.1:0-448 GCF_054177405.1 Leptonychotes weddellii
AAAAAAAAAAAGATCCTCTAGAGGACTAATATAGAGAACTACACAAATTCAAGGCAAACATGCCAGGAATGCAATTTACACAGCTCTAGTAAATCTTTTTTTTTTAAGATTTTATCTTCTAAGTAATCTCTACACCCAATATGGGGCTCAAACTCACAACCCCAAGAACTGGAGTCACATGAGCCACTGACTGAGCCAGCCAGGTGCCCCTCAATCCTAAGAAATCTTTTTTTTTTTTTTAAGATTTACTCATTTATTTATTTATTTGAGAAAGAGAGAGAGAGAGCACAAGCCAGGGGAGCAGCAGGCAGAGGGAGAACCAGGCTCCCCGCCGAGCAGGAAGCCTGATGCGGGGCTTGATCCCAGGACCCTGGGATCATGACCTGAGCCGAAGGCAGATGCTTAATGACTGAGCCACCCAGGCGCCCCTCTATTTTAGATAATAAAT
>NW_028043488.1:0-448 GCF_054177405.1 Leptonychotes weddellii
GACTCCCTGCTGAGCAGGGAGCCCTCTGTAGGGCTCGATCCCAGGACCCCGGGATCATGACCTGAGCTGAAGGCAGACGCTTAACAGACTATACCACCCAGGTGCCCCCACAACAGTCATTTGAAAGAGGGAATTGTAGGTTTGGGTAGGAGAAGGGAGGAAATGAATGGTAGAGGGGTGTGTGTGTGTGTGTGTGTGTGTGTGTGTGTGTGTGTGTCTAACGGTCTTTCCCCGCCCCCCCCTTAGGATATACTGAATAACTCACCTTGTAGAACTAGGACACAAGAGGGGCGCCTGGATGGCTCAGTTGGTTGAGCGACTGCCTTCGGCTCAGGTCATGATCCTGGAGTCCCTGGATCGAGTCCCGCATCGGGCTCCCTGCTCAGCGGGGAGCCTGCTTCTCCCTCTAACCCTACCCCCTCTCATGTACTCTCTCTCTCTCATTCCC
>NW_028043489.1:0-448 GCF_054177405.1 Leptonychotes weddellii
AAAGAATACATCATGGAAAGAGAGAAGAAATGTATGTTTCACATGGAAAAACAAAAAACCCAAAACCTGCAAAAACTACCTCTCCTAGGAAATAAAGACTAACATTATCAGAAATAAAGTCATGTTAATAGCATGTACCTTTGATATGTGATGAGAGTGACAATTTACATCTGTGGTCTTCCTCCCCAAATTCATAAACGCTGTGTGACCATTGGAAAAATATCACACAAGCCCAAACTGAAAGGCATTTTATAATATACTTGACAAATACGCCTCAAAACTGTCAAAGTAACAAAACAGAAGTCTAAGAAACTCTCATAATCTAGAGAAGCCTGAGGAAACTAAGTATCATGTAATATCCGAATGGAATCTTGGAACAGAAAAAGGATATGAGGCAAAACTAAGGAAATCTGAATAAAATATTGACATTAGTTAATAATAAGTTGAG
>NW_028043490.1:0-448 GCF_054177405.1 Leptonychotes weddellii
ACTTATCAAACTCAACACCCAAAGAACAAAGAATCCAATCAAGAAATGGGCAGAAGACATGAACAGACATTTTTCCAAAGAAGACATCCAAATGGCCAACAGACACATGAAAAAGTGCTCAATATCGCTCGGCATCAGGGAAATCCAAATCAAAACCTCAATGAGATACCACCTCACACCAGTCAGAATGGCTAAAATTTACAAGTCAGGAAACGACAGATGTTGGCGGGGATGCGGAGAAAGTGTGATTATGGTGATTAACATAACAATAAAAACTTTTTAAAAAGTGACAGAAAAAAAAAAGAATCCTGTCTTACGCCTAGATTGTGGCCATAAGAATACTGTTTCTTATGAAAACAAACCAAGGATCACATAAAAATGACTGATTCCATGTCTGTGACAGATAAAGAATAAACTCCATTTGGAATATTTTCTTATGCTATACAAC
>NW_028043491.1:0-448 GCF_054177405.1 Leptonychotes weddellii
AATGATCACATCGATTTTAAAGCCAAACTAGATGGTCAGCCAGTGCCGGTAATGGAGCTTGATAGTTCACAGAGAGGCTCGAATTCAAATATACCAGCCTCTTATTATAATGCGCATACAGATAAGCATATTGAGTTTTCGGGAAATGCTAAATATTTTGAAGTTGATTTGAGTAAAGGCGAGCATACCATTGAAGTCAGTTATCAAGCCACGCCCAATGTGAATAGGATTGATTGGACCAAGCACTATCAATATGAATACTCACTAGCACCTGCAAAATCATGGCAAAGCTTTAAAAATCTAACCATTAATTTAACGCTTGAAGACAGCATTGATCCTGCTTTCATTAAAACCAACCTGGGCGTACCTCAAAGTGGTGAAATATCTAAAACCAATCATTGGTTTTTTGATACCATTCCAAAGGATGTTCTACAGATTAGCTATCAGA
>NW_028043492.1:0-448 GCF_054177405.1 Leptonychotes weddellii
CACTTCTGTACACTTTCAAACAGCACCCTGAAAGGAAATCCAAGATAAGCAATAGGAATAAATACAGCTTGAAGATACAACAGGAGTGAATCAAATGTTTCTGTCCTTAGATAATAAATAAAGTATAAGGGGGCTAGGTTAGGATTATTTTCAGCAATAAGCACAGAAAACTAGTAGTGGCTTAAACATACAGAGATTTATTTGTCTCAGGAAACAAGAGGCCTGGAGGTAAGCAACCCAGAGTCTTAAAAGGTTCTCAATTAAGTCTTAGAGAAGGGTCTTTCCATCTCTCCCCTGCATATCATTACCAAATAGATCTTTGTCTTCATACTTCTGATCTCATGGTTGCAAGATGGTTGCTCTACCCCTAATCTCACATCCACATTCCAGACAGGAAGAAGGAGAAAGAAAAGGAGGAACTAGCAGTACCTGTATCAGGAGAACAAAG
>NW_028043493.1:0-448 GCF_054177405.1 Leptonychotes weddellii
AAACAATGCTAATAAAAATAGATGTAATTTTAAAAGATAGCATAGTGAAAATGAATTCCTAGGTCTTCTTTATAGAGATTATTTTATTTATTTATTTATTTTTAAAGATTTTATTTATTTATTTGACAGAGAGAGACACAGCGAGAGAGGGAACACAAGCAGGGGGAGTGGGAGAGGGAGAAGCAGGCTTCCTGCCGAGCAGGGAACCCGATGCGGGGCTCAATCCCAGGACCCTATCCCAGGACCCTGGGATCATGACCTGAGCCGAAGGCAGCCGCTTAACAACTGAGCCACCCAAACACCCCTTTATAGAGATTATTTTAATTATGGACTATCCCTTATGAGTTACATTTTAAATTATTTATTATATAATTATATAACTTAATTATTATTCTTTAATTATCTATCATGGTTCAGGAACTTAAAAAAAGAAAAAAGAAAGAAAAAT
>NW_028043494.1:0-9480 GCF_054177405.1 Leptonychotes weddellii
GCAATGGAATACATATTCTTCTCTAGTGCCCATGGAACATTCTCCAGAATAGATCACATCCTAGGTCATAAATCAGGTCTCAACTGGTACCAAAAGACTGGGATCTTTCCCTGCATATTTTCAGACCACAATGCTTTGAAACTAGAACTCAATCCCAAGAGGAAAGTTGGAAAGAATTCATATACATGGAGGCTAAAGAGCATCCTACTAAAGAATGAATGGGTCAACCAGGAAATTAAAGAAGAATTAAAAAAAATTAATGGAAACAAATGAAAATGAAAACACAACTGTTCAAAATCTTTGGGATGCAGCAGAGGTGGTCCTAAGAGGAAAGTACATAGCAATACAAGCATTTGTCAAGAAACAAGAAAGGTCTCAAGTACACAACCTAACCCTATACCTAAAGTAGCTGGAGAAAGAACAACAAATAAAGCCTAAACCTAGCAGGAGAAGAGAAATAATAAAGATCAGAGCAGAAATCAATGAAATAGAAACCAAAAGAACAGTAGAACAGATCAGCAAAACTAGGAGCTGGTTCTTTGAAAGAATTAACAAGATTGATAAACTCCTGGCTAGACTTATCAAAAAGAAAAGAGATATGACCAAATCAACAAAATCATGAATGAAAGAGGAGAGATCAAAACCAACAGCAAAGAAATACAAACAATTATAAGAACATATTATGAGCAACTCTATGCCAGCAAATTAGATAACCTGGAAGAAATGGATGCATTCCTAGAGATGTATCAACTACCAAAACTGAACCAGGAAGAAATAAAAAACTTGAACAGACCTATAACCACTAAGGAAATTGAAGCAGTCATCAAAAATCCCCCAACAAACAAGAGCCCAGGGCCAGATGGCTTCCCAGGGGAATTCTACCAAACATTTCAAGAAGAATTAATACCTATTCTTCTGAAACTGTTCCAAAAAATAGAAATGGAAGGAAAACTTCCAAACTCGTTTTATGAGGGCACCATTACCTTGATCCCAAAACCAGGCAAAGACAGCATAAAAAAGAATTACAGACCAATATGCCTGATGAACATGGATGCAAAAATTCTCACCAAAATACTAGCCAATAGGATCCAACGGTATATTAAAAGGATTATTCACCATGACCAAGTGGGATTTATTCCTGGGCTGCAAGGTGGTTCAACATCTGCAAATCAATCAATGTGATACAATACATTAGTAAGAGAAAGAACAAGAACCATATGATCCTCTCAATACATGCAGAAAAAGCATTTGACCAAGTACAGCATCCTTTCTTGATCAAAACTCTTCAGAGTATAGGGATAGAGGGTACATACCTCAATATCATAAAAGCCATCTATGAAAAACCTACAGCAAATATCATTCTCAATGGAGAAAAACTGAGAGCTTTCCCCCTGAGGTCAGGAACATGGCAGGGATGTCCACTATCACCACTGCTACTCAACATAGTACTAGAAGTCCTAGCCATAGTAATCAGACAACAAAAGAAATAAAAGGCATCCAAATCAGCAAAGAAGAAGTCAAACTCTCACTCTTTGCAGATGATATGATACTTTATGTGGAAAACCCAAAAGATTCCACCCCAAAACTGCTAGAACTCATACAGGAATTCAGTCAAGTGGCAGGATATAAAATCAATGCACAGAAGTCAGTGGCATTCCTATACACCAACAACAAGACAGAAGAAAGAGAAATGAAGGAGTTGATCCCATTTATAATTGCACCCAGAACCATGAGATACCTAGGAATAAATCTAACCAAAGAGGCAAAGAATCTGTACTCAGGAAACTATAAAATACTCATGAAAGAAATTGAGGAAGACACAAAGAAATGGAAAAATGTTCTATGCCCATGGATTGGAAGAACAAATATCGTGAAGATGTCTATGCTACCTAGAGCAATCTACACATTTAATGCAATCCTTATAAAAATACCATCCACGTTTTTCAAAGAAATGGAGCAAATAATCCTAAAATTTTTATGGAACCAGAAAAGACCCCGCATAGCCAGAGGAATGTTGAAAAAGAAAAGAAAAGCTGGTGGCATCCAATTCCGGACTTCCAGCTCTATTACAAAGCTGTCATCATCAAGACAGTATGGTACTGGCACAAAAACAGACATATAGATCAATGGAACAGAATAGAGAGCCCAGAAATGGACCCTCAACTCTATGGCCAACTCATCTTCGACAAAGCAGGAAAGAACGTCCAATGGAAAAAAGACAGTCTCTTCAACAAATGGTGTTGGGAAAATTGGACAGCCACATGCAGAAGAATGAAACTCAACCATATCCTTACACCACACACAAAGTAGACTCCAAAGGGTTGAAAGACCTATATGTGAGACAGGAGTCCATCAAAATCCTAAAGGAGAATACAGGCAGTAACCTCTTCAATCTCAGCTGCAGCAACTTCTTCCTAGAAACATCGCCAAGGGCAAGGGAAGCAAGGGCTAAACTGAACTATTGGGACTTCATCAAGATTAAAAACCACAGGGTGGCTGGGTGATAGACATTGGGGAGGTTATGTGCTATGGTGAGCACTGTGAATGGTGTAAGACTGTTGAATCACAGACCTGTACCTCTGAAACAAATAATACATTATATGTAAAAAAAAAAAAAAAGAAGAAGAAGATAGTAGGAAGGGAAAAATGAAGGGGGGGAAATTAGGGGGGAAATGAACCATGAGAGACTATGGAGGGGAGGGGGTGGGGGGATGGGTTAGCCTGGTGATGGGTATTAAAGAAGGCACGTATTGAATGGAGCACTGGGTGTTATACGCAAACAGTGAATCATGGAACACTACATCAAAAAGTAATGATGTAATGTATGGCAATTAACATAACATAATAAAATTTTTTAAAAAGGTAGTATTTGTACGCTGGGGGCCTGTCTGGTTCTGAATGCACGTTTTGACCTGCCACATGGGTAAGTTAGATACAATACTGCCTGGAGTCAGTATAAAACCTACTAATAGTCTGACAGTCTGATAATCTGACTTTCATTATAGGATATGGTCAGTAGACAAGCGCCAGAAAAATATGGCAAAAATAATATTCCACTGGGACATTCCCTGATTCCAATAGGGCAGTTCATTCACTCCATTTTTTCAGGAAAGTCTTAGTTCCCATTGTGTCATTTCTCTGAGTTCACTGTAAACTAAGTGGGGCCATATGGACAAGTGATAAAGTCTCCAATGTGGTGATGTGTCCCTGAGGTCTCACTCTACTATAAGAGGCATGTGAATTCCAACAGTAAACTCTTCATCAGGGACCCTGTCATTTGCGATGGTGTCCTCTCAGTGATGAGACCATCTCACTTAGGGGTAAGGTCTTCTGTGGTGGTAGCTACCCAGGAGGTGGGTAATCCATGTGGCTATCCAGTGGGGTATTGGTCATGGCCTCGAGGTGGAGTGGTATGATATAACGTGGAGGCTTCCCTAAAGAATGAGCTGCATATCTGATGCCTGCTGCTATTGGAACAAATTGTTAAGAGCTCCCTGGGGTCATCAAGGGCATGTTCAGCAACAGAATCAGTAGATTCCCCTTCATTTCCCAAGGAGCTCATCCAGAGCATACAAAGATTCTGGACATATTTATATCCCAGACTAAGAGAGATCTGCAGATGCTATTTAGGAATTCCTGAATCAACCAGTGAGGGTGATGGACAAATCATGATAACATGGCCCCTATAACTGGATGAGCTTTTGTATGGAGAATCATAGAGCCAGTTAGCTTGTAGCAATATTTGTTGTATAGAAAGCAGGGGAAAGTGTCATTTACACATTCCTTCCAGAAAGCCCATTGCCTGAAAAGGAATTCAATCCATCTGCCCCCATACTCAGTGGCATGCTGGCCTGAGCTTTTCCAATGGGGCGCCCCAACATTCCCCACTTTACTACCCAGTGGTATAATTGTGAGCTGGAGTCATATTGTTCCAGCATTATAGCTGTGTGAGGGGTTTACCAGCAACCCCATCACTCTGGCCATACAAAGCAATAAGAATAGCCACAGCCACACAGAGCATTGACATATGAGTTTGGATCTGGTTCATTCTGCCTGCACTATTTGTATTTGATTAAAGCTGACTGTGGTTGCTCTCAGGAAGAAAGGAATGGGTTACTTCATCCAGTGTCAGGTAAGGCCAGGACCTGGAGCTTTCTTGCATACTCTCATCTCCAAATATGGCTCATGTCCACCAAGTGGAGAGTTTCTTTCCCTCTTTAGACACCCAAACTGTGCCACTGGTTGGTCCCAGGGTGGTGGTTTCCACTTTCTGTAAACCCAAGGCGAATTTAGTTTCATTACCCAGCACTTGTAGCCACTATATTTAGGGAGAGTTGCTAGTCTAAAGGAGGCTCTTTCTGGAGTGTCCTCAACATTTTCAGTGTTTCCAAAGAAATTTTGGTGGGCTTTTGGCCTGGGGGCATCCAATAATGAGTGGATCATATTGAACCATCCACTCTCATTAGGTTACCAGCATGAAGCAGAAGGTGAGATGATTGGAACATCAGAGCAGTAGGGGGAAGTGGAGTCAGAGAATAAAATTAAAAAGGCATCATCTTGGAGGATAAAAGCTTGAGGTTTGACAGAGATGACTAAAAGTGGAATTTGAGGGGATGCATAATAGTTGGTATGTGAGATTGAAGGCCCTAGTGGTGAGAGCTAAGCAAGATGAGGGCCTGAAAGAGTTTGATCCATTTTGGCGACCACATACCCAAAAGTAATTTAAAGGCAGTCTCTTTAAGGATGCCATTATGACACTAGATGAAGCCAGCTGCCTGGGGACAGTAGCCTAGATGAAAATTCCAAAGAATATTAAGTTGGAGAGCCCACTATTGAGTCTCCTGAGAGGGAAAGTGGGTGACGTAGTCAGAGTCACTAATGTCCAGCAACCCAAAGGGAACAATAATAAATTTAGTATGGAAAGAGATTACCTGTATTGAATAGGAATGCTGGGTGGGAGTCACTAAAAGGAGTCCATTTTAAGTATCAATGATTGTGTCTATGTATTTGGAAGCCCCAGCAGAAGGGTATAGTAGGCCAGTGAATTTGATCTTCCAGCTGGAGTGTGGTCAGTCTCTCAGGGGAATATGTCCCCATATGGATAGGCTCCATTGTTTGGGAACAGATAATGCACTTGTCTATCACAATTTTGGCTGTTGCCAAGCGGGGTGGGGTGGGGGGTCTCTTCACTTTAGCCTAAGTATTCAGGCATGCATTTCTTGATTATCTGAAATTGCATGGGCCCATTTTATGAGCTGTAGGGAAGGACTGGTACTCTGAGGAGTTCGTACTGGGCAGAAAGTAGGAGGCTTAGTGAGGGAGTCTGCAATACTGTTGAAAATGGCTTCCAGCATAAGGCTGTTAGTATGAATGGAAATGTGAGAAACCATGATGGGAACTGGGTACTCTGTTAATTCCTGCCATATCATGCCTTCCTTAAAGGCTAGATGAACAGCTACAAGTTCTGTCAATTGGGCTAAGCTGGGAATGTCCTCCTTGACTAGAGGTACCTAAGGCTGGGTGGAATGTCATGGCCCACCAGCAGGCTGCATTGCATTCAATGGTAAAGAACATGGATTCCCTTTCCATTTCAGACAGTCCTAAGGGGCTCCCCACGTAGCCAAAAAAGAAGGAGATAGGTGCACCACTATCATTTCCTCAAGTCTCTTCATCAAAGGGCTAATTATGGGGCAAGCCACAACCTTCTGTAATTTGGAAAGGCTTTTGACATCAAGTTTGCCCTCTCCTGAAGCCACCATTTCCATTTTACTAAGAAGGTATGAGTAGCTCTTCTGAGCTTCACTGGGAGGCATCTCTAACTCAAAGCATTATAGAAACTTGGGTACAAAGTAGTACAGGTGCAACCAGTTAGGACCTCAGTTTCTAAAAGAGCCCAATAGGATGACAAATGTTGAGATTCAAGGGGAATATATTGGACTGTTCCCAGGGGTAGGTACTTAGTCTAAAACCCCATAGAAAGGCAGATAGACTCATGTTTGGTACAGAGACTCCAGGAGGCACAGTCAGATATGGTGAAGGACTTCATTTGGAACGTGGAGCCAGGTGGGACTAAAGGTAAGTCTTATTGGATTGCCTGCTGCACAGCTTCTAAAGCACACTGTTAGGCTTCACCCCAATGGAAGGTGGCAAACTTGCATGGGCTTATGTATATAGGGCAATGAATTAATGAGAGGTGAGAAATGAGATATGTTTCCTCCAAAGCATGAGAAGATTTATTATGTGTTGTCCCTATCTGAGTGTTGTAGATCCTTGACTATGAGCAGCATGCTCACAATAGATCGCCAAACACTCAAAAATTCTTCATTTAAACTATATCTAGATTTCATTTGACTTCCATCATCTAGATTTTATATAAACAACTCTGAAAATGAGGTGTTATTCCCATTTTCTCTCAGTTGAGTAAACTGAGCTGTAGGACACTTAAGTAACTTGGCCAAGCTAGTAAGATAAATAGATGGTGTTAGCTTCCAATCCTTCATGTATCTGGCCCCCAAATGACTTTACTTTCTCTAAGCACAGTTTAGTGTCTTCTGCCTCTTACTGTGACAGTCTGGATAAATGGTATCATTATATATATAATATATATGGTGCCATTATATATAATATATATTACATGTTGTTATATATATACATACATATATGTTACATGTAATATATATATTACATATATGTAAAATAAAATATCGTACCTGCAGTTATGAGGAATGCAGCATAGGAGAAAATCCACAAACTGTCAAGGTCTGGCCTAAATGCCTCTTCTTTAGATCTGCCCTAACTGCCCTAGCCTACTACACTGCCCTTATTTTTTGGAATGCCTGCTTTTATTATTACAGAGTCTCAGAGAACATGAAATTGGCCCCATTCTATAGTTTCTTGGTTAAGCAAAGCCCTAAAAGGTAAACTCTATTAAGAATCTTAGTGTATTAAAGGTTGGGTCATGATTAATATCTCATTATATGCTTGTCACCATGCATCACAGCGCCAGTGAAACATTTAAGCCTTCTGGCTCACTTGACCAGTCATGAGAATGCAACTGAAATACTTCCAACTATAATGAGTTTAACTGAAGAAGGGCCCTAACTACTGTTCTTTGAAATCCATTGTTGCATTTATATCAAGGTCATACTTCCCATGGGCTGCTCCCAGCTAATGACTGGATGTGGATATGTCTATTTCTGAAGGATATGGGACTCCAATGATGATGGACTGTGGCTTAAGGACTTATAGATGTCCCTTTGAGCCTCCACAGACTTCACAGCAGTCTAGAATGCCTCCATCCTACCTTCCTCCCCTCTGTCCTTCATTTGCAATCAGACTTTGTCTGAAATATCTCCTAGTCTTCCTAGATCTCTCCCCATTTTTTTTTCTGACAGAAGTTTACCCAAGTAAAACCTTTGCATATTTAAATTTCTCTCGGTGTGTGCTTCCAAGAGGACCCAAACTACCATTTTTTGTTAACCATTTGGGTAATATCATTTTGGAAGAGACAATGTTGGAAGAAATAAGAAAAGCCACAGGTAAGGAAGTTGAACCATTGCCCCAGGAAACAAAGAAGCATAGCAAGAAGAGTGCTGTTGTACAAATCTAATTAACTAGGCAGAGTCAAGGCAGTGGAACAACTGATCCCTTGTCCAGAGACAGAGAAGATGAAAAGATAACACCCAGAGTATCCTGCAGTCTTTTATGGCCAGCAGCTTAGAGATCCTCAGTCCTTAACTTTGTGGCTGGCCCATCTACAATGAAGAGCTACATGCTTTTTTTTTTTTTTTCCATGTAGGTTTTTTGTTTGTTTATTTATTTTTAGGACACCCATTCCTGTCCCACACATACACTCACTCCAGATCAAAGGGTTGGAAGAACAGGAGGAGGCAGTCAACTCAAGAGTTCTGGAATCAGACAATCCAGGTTCAAATCCTGGCTCCACAACTTTCTGGATGTGGGCCTATCTATGGGTAAAGTGCTTAACTTCTCCCTGCCTCATTATCTAATCTGAATAGTACACCACTCTGAGTATTTTGGGAATGAGACCATCCTTATAGACTTACTTGTACATTGTCTACTATATGGCAATCTTATTTGAAGGTATCTATTTTTATCAGAAAAACAAAGGCTTCTGGCCCAGTCAAATTCCTTTTTTTTTATTATGTTATGTTAATCACCATACATTACATCATTAGTTTTTGATGTAGTGTTCCATGATTCATTGTTTGCGTGTAACATCCAGTGCTCCACTCAGAACGTGCTCTCTTTAATACCCATCACCAGGCTAACCCATCCTCCTACCCCTCTCCCCTCTAGAACCCTCAGATTGTTCTTCAGAGTCCATAGTCTCTCATGATTCGTCTCCCCCTCTGATTTCCCCCCCTTCATTCTTCCCCTCCTGATATCTTCTTCTCCTTCTTCTTCTTCTTCTTCTTCTTCTTCTTCTTCTGCTTCTTTTTAACATATAATGTATTATTTGTTTTAGAGGTATTTTTTTACCTGTATCATGAACAGTGATTTTTTTTTCCATTAGATGAATGTAAGATTCTAAACATGACAATTAATTCCATAATGTTCACTGTGTTATTCAAATAGTTACACAAATAGTGTTGTTCAAATTGTCCATTCTTGCATTTTAAATAAGTTACTGCACATGGTATTAAAAATATCTATTACCGGGGCACCTGGGTGGCTCAGTTGGTTAAGCGCCAACTCTTGGTTTCTGCTCAGGTCATGATCTCAAGGGTTGTGAGGTTGAGCCCATCTTCTGCTTTGCACTTAGTGTGGAGTCTGCTTGGGTTTCTCCCTCCCTCTCCCTCTGCCCTCACCCCATACTCTCTCTGTCTCTAAAATAAATATTTAAAAAGAAATATCTACTACCTTGTGGATTCCTGGATTTCCCCCATTAGTTCTATCATTTTGTCTTTGTATTTTCTGATGCTATATAATCACATGACCACAAATTTAAAATGCTCTTAACTTCCTGGTGCATTACAATTTTCTCTGCTAACATCTTTGTCTTAAAATTAACTTTGATATAAATAAATTTAGAAAATCTTCCTTTTGGACTACTTGCATTTAATTTCCAGTATTACTGGTTACTTTCTATTTTTCTTATTTGTGCTATGTCTACTTTTTCTTCTTTCTTACATTCTTACAAATTTATGATTTTTTTATTCTCCTTTTACCATTTTATAGTTCTATTATTCCAATAATTTTTCAAAAAAACATCTTGCTTAGAGAGGATCAGGAGAAAAAAAAAAGAGAGAGAAAGAGGATCAGGAGACTACAGAGTATTCAATATTAAGACCTATGTATCTGAAAAGCAAAGCTGGTGGCATCACATTTCCAGACTTCAAGCTCTATTACAAAGCTGTCATCATCAAGACAGTATGGTACTGGCACAAAAACAGATACTTAGATCAATGGAACAGAAAAGAGAGCCCAGAAATGGACCCTCAACTCTATGGTCAACTA
>NW_028043495.1:0-448 GCF_054177405.1 Leptonychotes weddellii
GCAAAATAGCCTGCTATCCAAGGCCAACCCTGGGCATCTCTATTGTACACAGTGGGGTCCGTCCCAGTTGGCCTGGAGGACAGGTGGCTGGCAGCGTCGTCCGCAGAACGTGGCCCTGCACTGACCCAGTGTGCTCCGACATGAGTAGCAAAACAGAAGGATCAACATTTTGAGAGGGAAAATGTTACAGATCAGATGAAAAACTTCCTAATCTTTTCACCAAGATAACCCCTGTTCAATGTCGCAGACGATAGGCATTCCTACACTAGGATAAAAGTGTGTTTGATTGTAGAAAATAGAGGTTATACTTGACACCTTTAATTCCCACTTTTTAACTACCTTATGTTGTCATCATTTCCCAATTATTTGAAACAATTCAGAGCATAAATTTAAATCAAAGGATAGGTCATAAATGTATTTCACCTTTACCTATCGGACACTCGGGTTA
>NW_028043496.1:0-448 GCF_054177405.1 Leptonychotes weddellii
AGGTTGATTTTGTGGGTGTTCATGATGGTTTGGTAGATACCCAGCTAAATTGTAGGGGACCGGTTAAAATGTAGTCCCCTACTCCTCCACCATCTTGTCCCCCTCTCCTACTGTGGGTCTCTCTCTCTTACCTCACATGTCTCTCCTCTTAGTCCTGTTACTGTGGGTCTCTATCCCTTACCTCTGTTCTGTGCCCTCTAGGTTCTGTTACTGGGGGTCTTTATCTCCTACTTGTTTTATGTCTCCTCCTGGATCTGTTACTTTGGGTCTCACTCTTACATGTGTTCTTTCTCCTGTAGGTTCTGTTACCTTGGGTCTGTGTCTCTTACTTGTTGTATGTCTCCTATAGATTCTGTTATTGTGGGTCTCTTTCTCCTACTTGTCTTCTGTCTCCTCTACATTCTTTAATGTGGGTCTTTATCTCTTACCTGTCTACTTCTACTCTAGG
>NW_028043497.1:0-448 GCF_054177405.1 Leptonychotes weddellii
GATTGCAAACATGACCCAGGTGTCCTATCCAAACCAAGGAGCAGATCTTCTAGTCCAGGGTTGGGAGAGAAGGCTCTCGCCCTCTCCTGCCAGACACGTACACAGAAGCATGGAGCCCCCAGGGCCACTGGCAGCCACCTCCACCCCGAGGAGAAGGTCGGCTATCATGGGGCCACAGGGGAGCCAGCTAAGGACAAGACAGAACTAGAAAAGCCTGTGCTCTTCATGAGCCCAGGAGCTGCCTCTGGTGTCAGGGCCTCCCACTCCGGACTTGCGGTGGGAGGAGATTGATGTCTCCGCGGCTTACTGAGATTTTGGAGGCAGGCTGTCTCTTACTTGCAACCAAAGGCATCTCCAGCGTCCCCTCCTCACCTTACAGTTTCTGATGCACAGAGGGGAGACAAGTCGCCCTCCCCATGTTGGCTCACTCTGGATATTTAAGCCGGGA
>NW_028043498.1:0-448 GCF_054177405.1 Leptonychotes weddellii
ACAAGAACCAGGAAGTGACCATGTACCCAACATCACACCTGACCCTGGCAGGTGTATAAAGGGCTCCCGGCCCAGGAAGCTCCACACCTGAACACCAGTCCTCTGCACCTGCTCCTCTGACCTGCTCCACCCTCAACCCACCAGAACCATGGGCTGCTGTGGCTGTTCCGGAGGCTGCGGCTCCAGCTGTGGGGGCCATGGCTCCGGCTGTGGGGGCTGTGGTTCCGGCTGCTGTGTGCCTGTCTGCTGCTGCAAGCCCGTTTGCTGCTGTGTGACCGTCTGCTGCTGCAAGCCCGTGTGCTGCTGTGTGCCAGCCTGCACCTGCTCCAGCTGTGGCTCCTGTGGGGGCTCCAAGGGGAGCTGTGGCTCCTGTGGGGGCTCCAAGGGGAGCTGTGGCTCCTGTGGCTCCTGTGGGGGCTGCAAGGGGGGCTGTGGTTCCTGTGGGGGC
>NW_028043499.1:0-448 GCF_054177405.1 Leptonychotes weddellii
TACAGTATATTAAAATTCTGATGTTTTCTATAGTTGTTCATAAACATCTATAAATAATGGTCATTTTATTTAATTAAAAAAAAAGCAGTACATGTTGTGTCTCCTTTGTTGGTCTCAAAGTGTTAACCAGAACTTCCAGTACCATGAGTAACAACAGCAGTGATATTGGACATCTTATCTTTCTCTTTGTGTAAAAGGAGTTCTTGGGGACTTTTGGTTTCTAGTCCCCCATGTAAAGAGCTTGGAAGTCATCACTTCCATCCCACAAGAAAAAAACTGAACAAACTGAAAATCGGTAACTCTTCCTAGATCCATTAGAGAACTAAGGACACAGGGCAAATCAGAAGACAAATGGTCAGATGCACAGAATCACAACTCACCAGTACAAAGCCTAGGAGCAAAAATCCCCATACAAACACGTCCTGGCTAAGATGAATGTAACCTGTGA
>NW_028043500.1:0-448 GCF_054177405.1 Leptonychotes weddellii
CCCCCCCATCCCTCTGTCTGATCAGCTTCAGAATTCTGCTCCTAGCATAGCGGATGTCCCAGCCGGCTTCTCATCACTGTAAGTACCGGGCTCTTGATCAGCTCTGTGAATGGTGACATTGAAGGTCTTCCCCGGGGAGACTCGGTGCCCCCACCCCCACACGTACGGGGTGCAAGAACCTGTGCGGTCGCGATGCCGCCTGCGCGCTTCGGGAAAGGACCCTTCAGCAGTCTGGTGCGAGGCCACTGCTCTGGGATTTCTGGCGGTCCAGTGCTGATGGGGGGTTCTGTAATCCATCTGCCTTGAATGAGACCCTCGCTCCCAGCAGCCAGCAGAACAGGGTCTGTGCGAGTTTCCTGCAGCTTGCTGTAATATGTTTCCACAAGCTGGGGGTTTGCCCTCTCAGTTCTGGGGCCCGAAGTCTGCGGCCCGGGCGGGCCGGGGGGCG
>NW_028043501.1:0-448 GCF_054177405.1 Leptonychotes weddellii
GCACCTTGGGGGGCGCTAGTTAATACTCTCAGCTTCAGTTTCAATTTTCTAACCTGTAAATGGAGAAGCAGCTACCTGATGAAGGAGACAAGGTCCTGTGTCAACTTCTGTCAAATCAGATCCCCAAATCTGAGGGGCAGAGCCGCCTCCCTTGCTGCGCCTCATAGGAATGAGGAGTGAATGGTCATTGTGTTAAACCACTGAGTTTGGGGTGGGCTTTTCCTGTTACAGCAGCTAATATTACCTTCACTGACACAGAGTTCACACTTTACAACAGTTTCCTCGAAGAAATAAGGGTGAGTATCACGTCCCTGAAATGAAGACGGCCAGTTGTAGGAGGATACCAATTAAAGTCTTTGTAAATAAAAATACGAAACCATTGAAATTTAAAACCCAGTAGATGGGCTGAACCGTAGAATACTTTAAATAGAAAAACAGTAAGCTGGAA
>NW_028043502.1:0-448 GCF_054177405.1 Leptonychotes weddellii
AAAAAAAAAGTGTTTTAACTATTGTATAACACATTTATATGGAAGAACATTCCCATTAATTATATTTCATTTTCAATAAAAAAAGAAGTCATAATATTAAACAAGGTAAGGTTGTGACATATATCGTAGAAGAGGACGAAAGTAAAAGAATATGAAGTGAGTTAGTGAGAAATGAACTGATACTGGACATTAAAGAAACTTGCATATAAACCTGAAGATATTAGTTTAATATAGCTAGTCTTTTATTCGGTTAATTACAAGATGGAAAGAACTATTACTTTTTTTTTTTTGGAGAGAGAGTGAGAGAGGGAGTGTGAGCAGGGGTGGGGAGGGGCAGAGGGAGAGGAAGAGAGAGAATCCTACACAGGTCCATGCCCAGCACAGAGCCCCATGTGGGGCTTACTCTCACAACCCTGAGATCATGACCTGAGCTGAAATCAAGAGTCAG
>NW_028043503.1:0-448 GCF_054177405.1 Leptonychotes weddellii
AAAGAATACATCATGGAAAGAGAGAAGAAATGTATGTTTCACATGGAAAAACAAAAAACCCAAAACCTGCAAAAACTACCTCTCCTAGGAAATAAAGACTAACATTATCAGAAATAAAGTCATGTTAATAGCATGTACCTTTGATATGTGATGAGAGTGACAATTTACATCTGTGGTCTTCCTCCCCAAATTCATAAACACTGTGTGACCATTGGAAAAATATCACACAAGCCCAAACTGAAAGGCATTTTATAATATACTTGACAAATACGCTTCAAAACTGTCAAAGTAACAAAACAGAAGTCTAAGAAACTCTCATAATCTAGAGAAGCCTGAGGAAACTAAGTATCATGTAATATCCGAATGGAATCTTGGAACAGAAAAAGGATATGAGGCAAAACTAAGGAAATCTGAATAAAATATTGACATTAGTTAATAATAAGTTGAG
>NW_028043504.1:0-448 GCF_054177405.1 Leptonychotes weddellii
GAACCACTAAGAGGATCCCTAAAAAGAGAATGCTGTAAGGGGAGGGTATTCTGTAGCTGGTTCTTGGGGATTAGAAGCCCCAGGAAGGCTCTCCACAGAGCTGAAAACCAGGCTTCTGAGAAGGGATTGCCAGCCAGCTGGTGCTGGTAGTTTTGAAGGAAGAGAATAAACTGAGTCTGGAAATGTGGGGGAAAAAATCCTGGAATCTAGAAGTAACTGAACTGCCAAGATAGAGAGCAATGTCTGTCATCATATTAACAGGAATAGGAAGCAAATAGAGGGAAGCATGTTTTCTCTCTTGTCCAGGTTTCTAGCCACTCTTTAGCACTCATTGAGAAAACCTAACAAGAATCCATTAGACTTGCAGAAATGGGATTGTCGAATCTTATTCCTAGCCGAAGTATACAGAAGTGTCAGTTTAAAGCTGGGAAACAATAACCTGATAACA
>NW_028043505.1:0-9480 GCF_054177405.1 Leptonychotes weddellii
TTCTTGCTTATTTGTTAAGGAAATAGAAAATGTATTCACACAAAAACTAGTACGTGAATTTTTTTAGCAGTTTCATCTATAATATCAAAAACCTGGAAACCCCCCAAATGTCTGTCAACTGGTAAACTGAATAATATTTACCACATAATTGATTATTATTCAGTAATCAGAAAGAACAAATTATTGGTACACATGACAACATAAATAAATCTCAAAAACTTCTTCAAAAACCAGAGAATCTAGTTAGTCAGCATAGACTCTATGTTATATAATTCCATTTATGTAAAATTCTAGAAATGGCAAAACTATCATTGCAGAAAGCAGATTAGTTGTTGCCAGAGTCTATGGTTAAGGGGAAGGAATTCATTCAAATAGGCACAAGGAGGGGCGCCTGGGTGGCTCAGTCGTTAAGTGCCTGCCTTCGGCTCAGGTCATGGTCCCAGGGTCCTGGGATCAAGCCCCGCATCGGGCTCCCTCTCGGCGGGAAGCCTGCTTCTCCCTCTCCCACTCCCCCTGCTTGTGTTCCCTCTCTCGCTGTCTCTCTCTGTCAAATAAATAAATAAAATCTTTAAAAAAAAAAAATAGGCACAAGGAAAATTTTGGGAGTGAAGGCATTTAAATATCTGTTTATATTTATCAAAAATTATCAGATAACTTCAAATCATTACATTTTATTCTATAAATTATACCTCAATAAAGCTGACTAAAAATATAATTGAGATATCTGCATGAAAACAATGAACCTAAACAAGGTGATGACTTTTTTGATACAACATCAAAGGCATGATCCATGAAAGAATAATTGATTGTTTGGAATTTATTAAAATTAAAAAAAAAATTCTGCTCTGCTAAAGATACTGTCAAGGGAATGAGAAGACAAATCATAGACTGGTAGAAAATATTTGCAAAACCCATATCTGCTAAAGGACTGTTATCCAAAATATACGAACAACTCTTAAAACTGAACAATAAGAAAATGAATAACCTGGGGCGCCTGGGTGGCTCAGATGGTTAAGCATCTGCCTTCGGCTCAGGTCATGATCCCAGGGTCCTGGGATCGAGCCCCGCATTGGGCTCCCTGCTTGGTGGGGAGCCTGCTTCTCCCTCTCCCTCTACTGTTCCCCCTGCTTGTGCTCCCTCACTCTCTCTATCAAATAAATAAAATCTTTAAAAAAAAAAAAAAAAAGAAAATGAATAACCTGATTAAAAAAATGGGTCAAAGGCTACAGACATCTTTCCAAAGAAGATATACAGATAACGAATAAACATATGAAAATATGGTCAACTCATATGTTAAAACAGCAATGTGATGTCACTACACATCTTTTGGAATGGCAAAAATCCAAAACATTGACAATGCCAAATGTTGGAGAATGTGGAACAACAGGAGTATCCATTTATTGCTGGTAGTAATGCAAAATGATATAGCCATTCTGGAAGATCATTCAACCATTTCTTCTAAAACTAAACATATTCTTACCATATGATCCAGTAGTCACATTCCTTGATATTTGTCCAAAATAGCTGAAATCTTACATCCAAGCCAAAACTTGCACGGAGATGTTTATACCTGCTTTATTCATAATTGCCTAAACTTTTAAGCCACCAAGATTCATAATTATCAAAACTTGGAAACAACTTCAACAGATGAATGGATAAATAAATTCTGGTAAATCTAGACAATAGAATATTATTCAATGCTAAAAAAAATGAGCTATCAACTATGCAAAGACATAGAGAAACCTTAAATCCATATTACTAAGTGAAAGAACCCAATCTGACTCATACTGTATGATTCCAATTATATGACATTCTGGAAAGATATATATATATATACACATATGAAGATATGTATATATCATATATATATATGAAAGATATATATATATACACATATGAAGATATGTATATATCATATATATATATGAAAGATATATACATATATACATATATATATATGAAGTCAGGAAAGAGGGAGGGACTTCCTGCTTACTTAGGGAAGGTTGAATCTTTTTGTTCTATTCAGGTCTGCAACTGATTGGATGGGGTCCACCTACATTAGGGAGGTCAATCTACTTGACTCAGTCTACTGATTCAAATGTTAATCTTATCTGCAAACACCCTCACAGACATACCCAGAATAATGTTTGACCAAATGTCTGGGCACTCTATGACCCAGTCAAGTTGATACATGAAATTAGCCATCACATAGGGCAATAGGAGCTCTGCTGCTATGGACATTTCATTCTATTTTAGGATCCAGACTGAAGGAGTAGCATCTTTCTGAGACTCAAAAGTATTGAGGCAGAGGGAAAAGGCAAGAGAACTGACAAAGCCACACGATCTCTGAAAAAGCTTTTGTTCTGGGGGCGCCTGGGTGGCTCAGTCGGTTGAGTGTCTGCCTTCGGCTCAGGTCATGATCTCAGGGTCCTGGGATCAAGCCCCACGTTGGACTCCCTGCACAGCGGGGAGCCTACTTCTCCTTCTCCTCCTTGCTTGTGCTCTCTCTCACTATCTCTGTCTCTCTTTCTCCCAAATAAACAAATAAAAAATCTTAAAAAAAGATTTTTTTCTTCTGAATTTGAATACTGGCCACTCTTCCTATATTTTATTGGCTAAAACAGGTAACATGGTTAAGCTACTGTAAATTTTTTTAAAGATTTTATTTATTTGAGAGAGTGCACAATTGGGGGGGAGGGGCAGGAGGAGAGGGAGAAGCAGACTTGCCACTGAGCAGGGAGCCTGATGTGGGCCTCGGTCCCAGGACCCTGAGATGATGACCAGATGCTTAACCGACTGAGCCACCCAGGCGCCCCAAGCTGCTGTAAATTCTTGGGCAAGTATACTTATACCACTGGAATATTCCATAGGTCACATGAAAATGAATGCTGATAAATAATCCTCCTGTGGGGGGCAGGGAAATAGGCGATTGTAATTCATTCCATCACGTTCTCTTCAAGGACTCAATAAGATCAAAATGTTATGATTTTCAAATCCAAAATAGATAGAAAAATACTTCAGCATTAAGTGATCTTTATCCACTTTGTTGACTTTGTGAATTTGACAAAGAGCTGAAATAATAAATCACACAAATTGATCAAAATTAATTTATTGACAAAAAATTATGATATTTAGAATATAAAATAGAATCATAAAATGTGCAAAATTATGGTTCTTGACTTATTCTTTGCCATTTTTATATGAATCACTATCATGTTAATAGATACTGTACTACTTAGTTGTCTTATCACGATTGGCACAGGGAAATTTTGCTGTGAAACATGTCTATTGCTCTAATTCTGGTGAAAATATAGAGACTCCATTAACTGCAGTCCCATAGATACTTACTAACAGAAGCAGAGTATCACCACATCTAGTTCATCTGGGTTAAGTCTATCTCATGACCGTTATCCTTGGAATATATGTTAAGACTGGAATCTGTTGGAAAATGTTATATGAGGTCCACTTTTAAAACATGTTGACTGGGTTGTTTCAAATTTTAACATTCCACTCTGTAATCAGAAAATAATATGTGATGGGGACAGTTCATTATTTTTCTTCACTATTTCTCTGTTTGTTTGTTTTTTCCCCTTTGGAACAATAGACGTCTTCAAACACACACACACACAGAGCTTTAGGGTTGCATAAGTTGAAATTTATTTTGCCAGCATCTTTTTGTAGCTAGATTTGGCCCTGTGACTAATGGAAGTAGAGGTGACATGAACTATTGTCAGGCCAATGAATGCTGGTTTTCCTTCACTTCCCTTTTTCTGCCATCTCATTGTATAGAAGATGATGACAACCAGACCAGCAACCAACATCAGACCTAGAAAGAAAAAGCAGAAATTCACCTTTCTAACCTGAGTCCCTGGGTGTTTTTGTGGAGCAGATTTGCCTACCTGCCCTAGACTGCTCATTTCCTCTGAATATTTTGTGAGAGATATTGAAAAAAAAAACTATCTTATTTAAATTGCTATGTTTTGTCATCTCTTTTATAGTAGCTTAGCCTATATATAACTAATTCATAGATGTGGAATCTGGTATTACATGTGACAGTTAAAATTCGTTCCTTGGACAGAAGCTACCAAGTGGTCAAGAGCTAGCAGCAGTGGATCCTCACAACTGACTGTCCATCTGACCTCTCCTACCATTGTTTTGGGTCTCTATGCCTCTTGACAGCATCTTGGTAATCTCAGGTCAAAAGTTAAATATCACACACAGATTAAAAAAAAAATTCCAAAATGAAATAATTCCTAAAGTCAAAGGTTACATTTCTTTAATTACAAAAGAGAAACTTGAATTAGTTTCTTCATCTTTTAGCCAAGACCCTAGTGGTTCAGATTGATCACTTTTGGCTCTTAAAAAGGCTTTTGACCCCAGATCTAATTTTCCTAGATTTTCTCATTGTGCATGTGGTGTGTTGCTCATACTATAGGATGCTGGCAAAAGTGGTTAACAAAATAGAGATTCCTTAAAATTGGGAACCATGCACTAGTTTGATAAGGCCAGGGAAATCTAATTTTATCATTAGCCAGGGAAGACCTTCCATGATTTCTAAACAAAGTCAGTGTCTCAGCATTCCATTTTCTACCTTCCATGGGGTCTACAAAGGGAATTCTGCCTTTGAATTACTAGAGAATTTCTCACGATGATTCCTCAGTGACTTTCTATGAACCAGTTTATGAGCCAACTCATTCGCATATTGATGCTTTTCTTTCCCTTATCTAATAACAACAGAATTATTTTTAAGAATAGTGGGTCATATCATCAGTTTCAGGAGAAAATATGTTTGCTTTCTTCTCCCAACCAGGGGCTGTTACTGCACCTTTCTAGACGGATCTCAGATGAGACTTTTACAGAAAGAATTAAAAATAGAAGAAGAAAAAGGAAAGGAAACATCATTCCCAAAGTTTCTTTGACCTTTAAGGGAAATGAACGGCACTGAGAGGAGTTGTAATGAACACTGACTCCAGTGTTGTGACGTTTCTATTACCTCATTGTTTGATAATTTCTCTGTGCCCTGCTCAAATAGTGTCTGCAGTTTGCTTTTTCCATTTTTCACCTTGTGATTTATCTGGTGTTGAGGACTCAGTCTGTTTACTGTAACTGTGTTTTTATTATCCTTGTCTAAGGATGACTTTATGATTATGAGTTTCCTCTGAGTCTGCTCTAAGTTCTCTGTTGCTAGCCTTCTACGGCATCACTTTGACTCATAATTTCTTACAGTATACTGCTGAATATACTGCTGTACAAACACCGTACAGATTTATTTCTTTCCCTCCTCAGATTTTAATTCAGCAATCAACTGTCTTGGGGAGTGGTTTACTCAGTAAAGTAAATGAAGGAGATACAGATCCAATAACCAAACATGACTGGTAAGAAAATTCCACAGAAACAGAAATATTACACATTTATAGCCTTCTTGCACTAGTAGACTCTGAGAATTTTCATTTATTTTTAAGTGTAAAGATAAACCTGAAGGCTATCTTAAAATATATTGCACCATGGACATCTTAATGGGATGTGAATGAGGAGCTGTCAAGTCATGCTTACAAATAATGTTATTTCCTAAACAGTTTTATTTTAGGGATTTGTACACTATTTTTCCTGAACAAATATGTGGATTAAGCCAAGATATGTCAATAAGTGCTGGGGAAATGTCTTATGGATATGAACACATTATCTGATAAAAATTCATATGCAACTGTCTGCTCATGGCTGAAGATACAGATAGGCCAAAGATCAGTGAAGAGGAAACAAATCCAATCCTATGCATTAGGATTCCTCACCATAGTGAGCACATACCTAATACACCAAAACAGCACAGTAATGTTTTTTTTTTATTTTTAATCTGAAATTGCATTTATGATCAGTGAGACCTATGGTCTCATAGAAATAATTTTGACCTTAAAGGAACTGGTGTAGACCTGCTTGTCATTTGCTCTGCCTGGAAAAATACCCATTCATCTTTTCTTGTCTTTTTATTTTTTTAAGATTTTTGTTGTTGTTGTTGTTCTTTGTCAGAGAGAGAGAGAGTATGCATAAGCAGGGAGAGCGGCAGGCAGAGGGAGAAACAGGCTCCCTCTGCCTGCCGCTGAGCAAGGGGCTGTATCCCAGGACGCTGGGATTATGACCTGAGCCTAAAGCAGACGCTTAACTGACTGAGCCACCCAGGCGTCCCTCATCCTTTCTTGTCTTAACGTGTATTTATTTATTTATTTATTTATTTATTTTTAAAGGTTTTATTTATTTATTTGACAGAGAGAGACACAGCGAGAGAGGGAACACAAGCAGGGGGAGTGGGAGAGGGAGAAGCAGGCTTCCACTGAGCAGGGAGCCTGATGCAGGGCTCGATCCCAGGACCCTGAGATTGTGACCTGAGTTGAAGGCAGTCGCTTAACCAACTGATCCACCCAGGTGTCCCTCATCCTTTCTTGTCTTACGTGTATTTATTAATCAGGATGATCAGAAAACTGTTCCAAGTCAGAGTATCCTGGCTTAGAATATTTCTGACTACCTCCCCCAACTCTGGGAGGCTGACTAGTACCTTGTTTAAGAGCATATCCTCTGAGATTAGACAGCTGGTCAGGGTTTAAATACCAACTCCGTCAGTCTCTCTGCCTAGCTGTGACCTTGTGAGTGTCTTCAGAACAGGATGGGAATAATAATGGTACCTGTGTCACAGATATTGTGTGAAGCACTTAGCACACATGAGAAGAAGAATGGTGGTGCCTAGAAAATGGTTGCTTACTTGCTTTCTTTTTTTTTTTAAGATTTTATTTATTTATTTGAGAGAGAATGAGATAGAGAGAGAGCATGAGAGTGGGGAGGGTCAGAGGGAGAAGCAGACTCCCTGCTGAGCAGGGAGCCCGACATGGGACTCGATCCCGGGACTCCAGGATCACGACCTGAGCCGAAGGCAGTCGCTTAACCATCTGAGCCACCCAGGTGCCCCCCCTTTTTTTTTAAATTTTTTTTAATGGTTACTTTCATCAGTGATGTTGCTTGTCTAGTAAAGCAACACATTCCTGTCTCCTTTATACCTTAGCACACATCCAGACTTACTGAAATACCATGGGTAGAATAATATGACATTCTTTTTTACACTTGGAAATATTCATGTGCATGCGCTCTCTCTCTCTCATCCATAGGGTTCACTCTGTTGGTTCACCAAAAGACTGATGGCCCAATATTTATAAACCTCAAGAAATATGTACCTTTCAGAACCATTAAGATTGGGCATTAATTATATCTTGACAAAAAAAGAATCATTTTCTGAACTTTAGAAAAAGAAAAATGAACTATTATATATCTAGGGATAGAGGAAGTGTGATTAAAAATAATGGATAATATGATTTCCTTTAATTTGAAAAATGAATTTTTCAAACTACAGCATTGGATCAAAGCAGTGTGCAGATTATTGAAATAAATTATTAGGAAATGCCGTAAAGAGAAAAGAACAAGTAATATGAAACATGAAAAGAATTGCTTATTTCATTTATATTTTTGAAAGGTGCAGAGCTTCCAAAACAAGCACAAAATCAGTCTTGGCAAAGATGATATTAACCTAATAACACATAAGGTTTCCTTTTTCAAATCAGGCTCAAGGTTCCAAATTCATCTAAAGAAGATTTAAACTGTGGTTTTATAATGATAAGAAGAAATGGATAAAGTTACTGGAGAGAGTATCTAAGGGAATTAATAGTTGGATGTTGGAGAAAAGGAGATTAATAATGTATACTAAGTATTCTGTACTTAATTAGTGAACAGACTGATAGTTCAAGTT
This sequence comes from Leptonychotes weddellii, assembly GCF_054177405.1. NCBI lineage: Eukaryota > Metazoa > Chordata > Mammalia > Carnivora > Phocidae > Leptonychotes > Leptonychotes weddellii. The sequence goes on from NW_028043505.1 coordinate 7,787, forward strand.
ACTCTTATTTCATGAGAAAATTGCTTTATCTAAACGTAAGTGGTAGCAATTGCTTTTTATTGTTAAAGACATGAAAATTATTATTCAATTTTAGAAAAAAACTGGATAAGTTATCCACGGTGTACAAAATTTAAAAATGTGCCCCAAATTCTATAGTGCAATGCATATCTCTTCATAACCTCATCTACCTTTTTCCTCCCAAAGGAAACCTGGTCCTAGTTTTGCTTCATCTACTTAGATATATTTTAGATCATCTACTTAGATATATTTTAGATCCTCCTCTGGCATAATGCTAGGTGTGGGGTCTGAGACTAATAGTTTCACCTATGTGCCATTTGAAACTGGCATCAGGATTTTTTCATATCAACATTCAGTGTTGGGGAAGTGGAAGTAGAGAGAGTACCCTCTCCTGGTATTATAGGTGTAGTATAAGGCTTGCAGTTGACCAGAATAGATTTTCTTAGTTACTGGGCTATAGCTAATTGCCAGGAAAACTTCTGTGTGACAATTTCGTAGGAAGAGGACAGCCTGCAAGGTATTAATCTTGAGTCAGTGAACTCATTTCTCTGTCTTCGCTTTGATATTATTTTTTATTGTAATGCCTCTCCTTCAGTTTTCCATCTAGCAAATTGTTAGTAACCACTTCTGGTCTTGAACTCAAACAGCATGAACTTCACTTGATTCCTGATGAACGCAGTAATAAGAAATACCCCTCAAATATATTCTTATAGTACATCCTATTACTTGCCATTTATACTACCTACATCTATTTATACTATATCCACTACACTGATACATTTATACACACTCCCTTGGTAATCTCATTCAAGTTCTATTGATATTCTGTTGCCTGCGAGATGTATACTTTTATCCCAGAACTGTTCTTTAACCACAGACCTATATATATCTAATGGCCTATTTGATTTATCCCCTTGGAAATCAGAATTACCTTCCTGAATCTGAAAGTTGGCTTATCTAACTGGCTTTTATCAACAGGGGAGGGCTTCGTTGCCACCCTAAAATAAAACTCTAGATATCACTGAGTTTTTACAAGTCTGCTGAGGATTTATAGTTCTTAATTTGGTTTTAACTCTTTTCAGATGAAATTATTTTTCTACTGCTATCATATTTTGGGTTGGTAACATTAAAAATAAAACAGCCAGTTATTTTACCAGCAAAATAGGTTTGTTTAGGAATAGCAGAGAATTGAATTTGGGACATGCAAGCTATGGTAAAACCATAGACAAGTTCAACAAAGGAGAGGCATATTATTTTATGAAGAAGAAGGAAGTTTGGAGGCGCTGTTTTGAATGAAAGTCCATTGGAGAAAAAGCAAGAAGAGTTCAAGGTGATGACAGTTGCTCATTGGCTGATTTGCTGGGGTAGTTGATTTCTTTTAGGAGATACAATATATATCTTTTCCTGTTGGGACCTGTAACAGATGATTCTTTCCTGCTTGCTAAAGATTCTTCTCCTAGGGTCTGTAACTGACAACTCTTCCTGTGATCAATGTGGAGTGGTACAGAGTGAGAGCTCCCCCTTCTGGCCTCCCAGTTCCTTTTAAAATGAGCTTTTCCTTTATTAATTTCCACAGGGTTAATGAATATTGTCCTTTTTTTATTATGTTAATCACCATACATTACATCATTCGTTTTTTATGTAGTGTTCCATGATTCATTGTTTGCTTATAACAC
>NW_028043506.1:0-448 GCF_054177405.1 Leptonychotes weddellii
GCTTGTCAGAGCAGAAGAGACCGTTTCCAACCCTCTGCCTCAGAGCAGAGAGATCGCAGTCTATTCTTCAGTGAGCCCTCCAGGCCACACCATCTCCATTTCTGTCCATGCTGCTATAAACTGCAGCATCCTGGGTTGTGTACTCCTCCACAGTGCTCCCAGTCCTGTCTCTAGGTCGGGGCAGTCTCTGCCCTTTGTGCTTCTTAAACCACCAGCTGCTCTCAGTTCGGGCGCGTGACCCCGCCGATTGGGGTTTCCGTCCCGGGGGCTGCCCTAAAGTCCTTTCCCCGCTGCTACCGGTCTGTGAGTCTGTGCCCCATCCACAGTGCGTGAGGCTGTCACTCACCAGTGGTGTAGGATCGCCATGGCCAGGCACCCTCCCGCTGCCGTTTATCCTCCGATATCTGCCCGCAGAATCACGGCTCCCTGCTTCATACCTCAAAACCAA
>NW_028043507.1:0-448 GCF_054177405.1 Leptonychotes weddellii
ATACCGCCTGGGATTCACTTCTCCGCACTTCCTACCTTCCAGAAAGTGGTCGCTTTTCCATTCAGAGAGTTGCTGCTATTCTTTTCTTCGATCTCCTATTGAGTTCGTAGGTGTTCAGAATGGTTTGATCCCTATGTTGCTGAATTCCTGGGACCAGATGAAAATTAGGTCTCCTACTCCTCTGCTATCTTGCTCCTCCTCCCCACTAATAGATTTTTAATGTATTATTGAAGTAGTGTGGAGTACTGAAAAAAAAAAATCACTTGATTTCAAGTCAAGAAATTTGATCTTGATATATAGCTTGTCACCTACTGGGCTTTTTCCCAAAGTGTTGTAGACCTTAATCCATAAAGTAAGTGTGTTGGGCTAGAAACTCAATGGGTTCTTTCTAGCCTAAAAAAATCTATAACTCTGATTGATATATGTTATTGTGGAGATCAACCTAGGA
>NW_028043508.1:0-448 GCF_054177405.1 Leptonychotes weddellii
AATGTCCATCCTAACTTATGATTCATATTCTGTGCCTGGAAACAGTCCCTGTATTTAACAATAACACCTACAACATAAAACAATCCACCGTGACAACTTATATGGTCACAAAACATTAATGATCTTCTGTAGACCAAGCAAATGTTTTTAACTATAATTGTCGTGCATCAAATTCACAGCCAGAACCCCCAAGATCAAAGAAATATTTGCACAATATACATAATAACTTAAAATACAGACACACGCACAAACACATATACACACTCTCACACACACTTCTTACAGAACCGTGCTTGGGGCAACCCCATTTGTTGAGTGCCACTGAGGGCATATTTTGCTAAACTGCTGCTCCAGGTATTTTTGTTTGGAAAATCTATCACAGTAGGGCACAGCTGTTTATTGGATGAGCAGAAAAGAAAGATATGCTTGTGGCAACCAGAAAGTTTTC
>NW_028043509.1:0-448 GCF_054177405.1 Leptonychotes weddellii
GCCTTCGGCTCAGGTCGTGATCCCGGGGTCCTGGGATCGAGCCCCGCATCGAGCTCCCTGCTCAGCGGGAAGCCCGCTTCTCCCTCTCCCACTCCCCCTGCTTGTGTTCCTGCTCTTGCTATCTCTCTATCAAATAAATAAATAAAATCTTTTAAAAAAAGAAAAAAAAAGAAAGAACCACCAGGGGATTCTCCTCCACCTCAGGCCCAAGACTCGAGACCGGCCGCCTTCAAGCCTACCCGACTCAGGGCTCACAGCAACCCCAGGAGCAAGGACTATCCCCGGGACCTGGGGGGTGCCCCGCCGCGAAACGGGTTTCTAGAGCCAGCCCACTACGCTCCCCCTCCGCTCGCCTGCTGTTTTCCTTCGGAGCACCCGCGCCGCCGGCCCCCCAAGAACCCAAACACCCCGAGAGCGTGTCGGAGTCGGCAAACCTCGGCCGAGGGAA
>NW_028043510.1:0-448 GCF_054177405.1 Leptonychotes weddellii
CCCGCGCCTGGGCTCCGCCTCTGCAGCCGGCTTCCCTGCTCCGATACCTGGGAGCTCTGCCGCACTCAGGCACCCCCAGTCTTTCTGTGACCCCAGGGGTCCTGAGACCACACTGTCCCAGAGGGTTCCACCCCCCGCTTAGCCATCGGGGTGACGTCCCTCAGCGGAGCAGACTTAAAAGTTCCGATTTTATACTCCGCGGCTCTATCACTTGCCAGAAGCTGCCGACGGAGGCCCCTCCCCCGCCGTCTATCCTCCCGAATATCGCCTCGGATTCACTTCTCCGCACGTCCTACCTTCCAGAAAGTGGTTGCTTTTCTGATGAGAGAGTTGTTGCTCTTCTTTTCTTCGATCTCCTGTTGAGTTTGTAGGTGTTCAGAATGGTTTGATCCCTATCCAGCTGAATTCCTGAGAGGAGACGAAATCCAGGTCTCCTACTCCTCCGCCA
>NW_028043511.1:0-448 GCF_054177405.1 Leptonychotes weddellii
AAAAAAAAAAGAAGAAGAAGAAGGTAGCAGGAGGGGAAGAATGAAGGGGGGAAATTGGAGGGGGAGACGAACCATGAGAGATGACGGACTCTGAGAAACAAACTGAGGGTTCTAGAGGGGAGGGGGGTGGGAGGATGGATTGGCCTGGTGATGGGTATTGAGGAGGGCACGTTCTGCGTGGAGTACTGGGTGTTACACGAAAACAATGAATCATGGAACACTGCATCAAAAACTAATGATGTTATGTACGGCGATTAACATAACAGTAAGAAGGTAGCATACAGCACAATGATGAAACAGAAAGGACATTTAAGAGAAAGGAAGAAAAGCATACCACAGTCCTGGAATGGGAAGCTAAATGTGGTCAAGTACTTTCCAAAATGACGATCTGTCCGGGGAGGCCTGAAATGATTCTACTGAAGCTTCCCCAGGGCAGAGACCACCTTAC
>NW_028043512.1:0-448 GCF_054177405.1 Leptonychotes weddellii
AGTGTGTATTCATGTCTTCTGCCCATTTCTTAACTGGATTATTTGTTTTTTGGGTGTTCACTTTGGTAAGTTCTTTATAGATTTTGGATACTAACCCTTTATCAGATTTGTCATTTGCAAATATCTTCTCCCATTCCATAGGCTGCCTTTTAGTTTTGTTGTTTCCTTTGTTGTGCAGAAGCTTTTTATCTTGAAGTCCCAGTAGTTCACTTTTGCTTTTGTTTCCCTTGCCTCCAGAAATGTGTCTAGTAAGACCTTGCTGCGGCCAAGATCAAAGAGGTTGCTGCCTGTGTTCTCCTCTAGGATTTTGATGGTTTCCTGTCTTTCATCCATTTTGAATTTATTTTTAGTGTATGGTGTAGCAAAGTGGTCCAGTTTCATTTTTCTGCATGTTGCTGTCCAGTTTTCCTAACACCACTTGTTGAAGAGACTCTTTTCCATTGGATAT
>NW_028043513.1:0-448 GCF_054177405.1 Leptonychotes weddellii
AATTATCAGTTATGGGGGCTGACATCAGGAAGAAGAAGGAGACAGAACTTGAGGAACCTTGTCCATAAGGAGTCTGCCCTCAACTCTATGTGTGTTTTGGGGGCAGGGTCCAGCCTGGGTCAGGGGGCAGCTTAGGGTCAGGTAATAAAGTATACCAAAAGTCAGTGATTAAAATGCTGCCTTGCCCATCCCTCAGGTTGCCTGTGTATTCACCACAGAATGGACATTGTACCCCCGAGTGCTGGCAGCCCCTGGGGCCACGTCAGGGCAGTACAAAGGCAGGCTAGGAAAAAGTTGATGCACGTTTGTAGGCACTCACCTGTCTACCCTTGTCCTGTCTTTCCCTATCATCTGAGGTTATTGTCCAGGAAGAAAGGAGAACTTAGACTCATTATAATGGTTGCAAAAGCTGGGCAGGAAAAATAAAGGGATCCATGAAAGGGAGCAG
>NW_028043514.1:0-448 GCF_054177405.1 Leptonychotes weddellii
GCCCCTGCTTTAAGCTTTTGTATGGACTCCTGAAAAATTCTGTTAGTCGAAGGATGGGACCAGTTAGTTGATTCTATGCTCCAATAAGCTGACTTGTTAGGTTTGTCCCTAACCTCTAGGGTAGTTGTGCATGAAATGGATTCCTGACTGGCATAGTTGGTCTGCATTTCTTTGGATAGTGGTTCACTACCTGTTGGGTTAGATTTTTTCCTGAGACAAGCTCACTAGAGCACTTAGGACTTTCAGATACCTTTTTTAATTTTTATTTTTAAATTTAAATTTAAATTTAAATTTTTTTTATTTTTTTTAAATTTATTTATTTGAGAGAGAGAGAATGAGAGACAGAGAACATGAGAGGGAGGAGGGTCAGAGGGAGAAGCAGACTCCCCGCCGAGCAGGGAGCCCGATGCGGGACTCGACCCAGGGACTCCAGGATCATGACCTGAGC
>NW_028043515.1:0-448 GCF_054177405.1 Leptonychotes weddellii
CAAAGGAAAAATGAAAGAAGGCTATGGCTGTAGTCCAAAAAATGATCTAAGATTATCTCGATAAATTGTAAAAAAACCATAATCACGTTATGAAAGTATGGAAAAACAAAAATATCCTAACATAGAAATAAAGTTCCTCCGAGGCTGTCAGGAGGAGATGCTTGCAACCTGATCCTGTGTCTGTGTCTCCTCATTCGCCAAGGCCGTCCTTTCCTACGAGAGACCCACCCCGGCTGGGGCTGGACTCCAGCAGTAAGTAAATAAAATTTAAAAAAAAAAAAAAAAGAGAAATCTCTCCTGTTTGTCAGTTTAGGGTTGGACAAATGTTAAATCTTAAACTTAAGGGCTGAAACTTTTTGAGATGGAAAGATTTAATGGGCATTCTGGAACAATGTTGGAACACAGCTTTAGGAAGGTGCCAGGAAGGTGGCAGCAGAAGCCATCTGAG
>NW_028043516.1:0-9479 GCF_054177405.1 Leptonychotes weddellii
AAAAAAAAAAAAATACCCTCCAGTTCCATCATGTCGTTGCAAATGGCAAGATCTCATTCCTTTTGATGGCTGCATAATATTCCATTGTATATATATACCACATCTTCTTTATCCATTCATCTGCCGATGGACTTTTTTCTTCTTTCTTAATTTATTGCCCAGAGTTAGGCAAATGACAAGGTTTGAGGGCACAGTCCCCAAGACTTCTGACACCAATTACAAATTTGGGGGTTGCCCCCAAAATGAAAAAAAATTAAAAATTAAAAACAAATTTGAGGGTTCCCAAACCACCTTCACTTTTGATAATCCTCTGGAAGGCCCCACAGAGCCCACAGAGAGCTGTTACTCTCATGGTTGTGGTTCACGACAAAGTCAGCTAAGGAAAGAAGTACAGAGGGCAAAGTATGGAGGCCTCCACATGCAAAGCTCCGGTTGCTGCCTCCCATGGAGTCAGGACATGTGACCCTCCCAGCATGCGTGTGTGATAGTAGCATGGAGTATTGCAATCCAGGGAAGCTCATTTGGTGTCCAGATTGTATATCGGAGCTTCTGTTATGTAGGCATGATTGACTGCACATATGGCTGAACTCAGTCTTCAGGTCAACTGATGATACATGATACAACTTTCCACCTAAATCACATGGTTGGTCTTTCTGGCATGATCAGCCCCACCTCAAAGTCCAGATTGGCCTGCCGTCATCTAAACAAAGGCACTTCTATCAGGTATGGCACAGATTACCTCCAAGAAGCCAAAGACAAAGGCTAGACCTTCTCTTCAGGCAAGCCCAAATTCTTGACTACACAGGCCATTCCCTGGCCTTTATCCAAAGCTCTCCGACAGCAAAACAAATATATGCCCTAACATTTGGAGGAGGCAGGGTAGAGTAGGAGGCTCTTAACTCAATTTCCCAATAGATTTGACCAACAATATCAGTAGTACAATCTTACTGATAAGCCAATGTTACACCACATCCCACAAGATGGGCAGTAGATATAACCTGAAAAATAAGAGTCAAAAGATAGTGGCATATCACTGGAATGTCACTCAGTCATCAACAACTGGTCCAGCTCATCATCACATCATATGTCTCCCAAAGCGATCCCACTCAGGTTTGCAGGTTTCCATTCAACTCTATCAGTTTCTAGAAACAGGAGTGCTCACCATCCCCTAAGACATCTGGTATACCTGAGCTCTCATAGGCGACAATATCATCTCTTGCTCTGAACCTCCTTCAAGGTGTTAATGTAACACTGGATTTTACTTGTTGCATAGCCCATTTATTTGTTCTTTTACCCTCAACTACTGTTTCTCCTTCTCTCTGTGACTTATTTTTACTCAGACTTTCTCCCGTTGGAGGGAACGCTAGGTTCAGCCTAGTTCTATGCTGTTCCAGATTCCTAGCACTGCTACTAGTTGAGCAAAAGCCTCCCCCTTGGTCCATTCCCATTCATATAGGGTAAGGGGACACACGTACACAACCTGTGGGCTTTCTCAACCGCCAGGCAACACAACTGCATTCGCTATCAATCCCAATTTCATCAGATGGAGTGAAAGCATAACCACCCCCACATTGATGTCTTGGAATTCTACTATTAAGGTTTAAAAATATAGTTACAGTTTCTTGCTTGGGGAGCATCCTTGATTCTAGCACCTGCATTTGAAGTCCCAGTCCTTGGACTCACCACATCAGGGAGAAAAATAAAAGAGTTGAGGCAATGTGGAGAAAAAAAGCCAAAGGTATGGTCATCCCGTCTTCTCTCCATGGGAAGAACTGCATAGTCATACCAGCATTCTCCCTCACCCCTCTCCAGATTCCCCAGAAAGAGAAATCTATCGGAGTGAGCAACACACTCATGAAGACGTAGAAGTCAGCCCTTTATGCCTTTATCTCTCTCTCCCCATTTTATTTTATTTTATTTTTTAAAACATTTATTTATTCATTCCAGAGAGAGAGAGAGCAGGGGTGGGGAGAGGGGCATAGGAAGAGAGAAACTTACAAAGATTTGCTCTGAGTCTGGAGCCTGCCGAGGGGCTCAACCTCATGATCCTGAGATCAGGACCTGAGCTGAAACCAAGACTCAGACGCTTTACCGACTGCGCCATCCAGTCACCCCTCCCTCCCCCATTTCAGACAACAAATGTTTCAATTGCCTGTTCCAATTCTCTGTTAGACCTTTACTCAAGATAATATGAAACATGATTCATCCATCTGATGTGATATCTCTTTGCCCATTGTTGGACACTGTGGGCTGTAAAGTGTGTTCCTTGGTCTGAAGAAATGGAATTAGTGGTCCAAATTAGTGCAATATCTTCTAGTCCAGTCCTTTTATAGTATTTTGAACATTTGCACCTACCTGTAGGCATGCAAAACCCAGTCCAGAGTGTGTCTCTTCCTGTCAAAACCCATTTGTAACCTTCCAGGGCTACCAGCATCTGTCCAAGCACCAGCTCTGTGTTGGGCCTTTCTCCCAGGGAATCTGCCCCACAGCCATCTGCAGCCTCTGTCATTTTTGGTGGTCCATAAAAAGGTTCTTATTGGCACTTTGTGCTCCAGAGGGTACAAGAGGACAATGTCTAGATTCATCCCATCTCTGCATTGCTGCACCCCGCCCCCCATATCCATTCATGTCATGGACTCAGGTGGCCACCTCAAATATGTACAACAGGATATCCACCTGCTGGTTCCAATCACCTCCCAATCCTAAAAGGAGGTTCTTCTAATGAACAGTGACATGCCCTACTTCAGTGTACCCCTTGAATGCCCATAGCGATTTCCATAGGGCAGTGCCCCCTACAGCATCCCTTTAATAGAGGCAAGTTTTCCATTGCTCTTCTACTTAACCACATGGCTAGGACATTAGCCATTGCCCATGAGCTGGTTCAAAACCCAAACATAAGGATCACACCATGTAATTCAGCGCACTGAACTGATTTGTTTTTGTCTTCTTCTATCAGAGTGGCAGACTCCAAACACCATGCAATCTAATCATCTTGAAACTGACATCTGTAGACCAAGCAGCTCTTTTTTGGTTCATAGAGAGCTCTTCCTAGGGCACTGCCCAAGTAGCTACAGGTCCAGCAATTTCTCTGGTGGTTCCAAAGTCAGCCCTAGGGGAAAAAATTCTACCTGCTGTGAACATGCGTGCACCTCCCTTGTCCCCTGGTACCATGTTCCTGCAAAACCAGTTCCATTTTATCATGGAACTCTTCTAGACATTGCTTTTTCCATGAGAGTGTTTCTTTGACATCACCTGAGACATTATGTGTATTTCAGGTTTCCAGATTATTTTATGTCCTTCAGTCATCGGGCAGTTTCAGTTAATGTCCAGTGACAAGCTAGTAATTGCCTCTGAAATGGAAATCCTCTGTTTAAAATCTCAGCAGTCATTGACAGGTGGTGCTCACAGCCTTTAGCCATAAGCCTCAGTCTGAGTAAGGATCCTAGGACTTCTTTCTAGTGGTGTTAGTAGTAATATTTCCAGATGTGGAATATGCATCCCCCCAAATCCAAATAAACCAACTAGACCCTGGTCTTACAGCATGTTTTATCTACCAGGTATCCCATACTGTTTAAAATAAACAACCTATGCGGGCTTGGGCAATGTTACTGGTTCCCACTTAGGACGGTCAGTCAATCTTGCCTGAAGGACAGATTTGCCTGCCTTCCGTTTTACAAGACTAGGTAGAGGAAACTCTCCCCAGTCAGACACAAAATCCATCGCCATAGGACATTCACATAAAGGAGATGCAAGCAATTCTCATAGAGTCTGTTCAAACGTCCCACATTTCATCCAGACTTTCACCTAATCCCATCAACACCTGCAGCTCCATATCCTCCCAGCCCAACTGCAGTCCCTGTTAGAACTTCACCTACAGGTTTTAGAACCATCTAAATGTCCATCAGTGGATGAATGAGTAAAGACAATGTGGTAAAAATATACACAATGAAATATTAGTCGGCCTTTAAAAACAAGGAAATCCTGCCATTTGTGATAACATGAATGAACCTGGGGGCATTATGCTAAGTGACTATAGAAAGATTTCACAGAAATACAGACAAATATTGCATAATCTTACTTATATGTGGGATCGTTAAGAAAAAAAAAGTGAAACTCATAGGAACAGAGAGCAAAATGGTGGCTTGATGGGGAGGAGATTATGAAAGAAAGAAAGAAAGAAAGAAAGAAAGAAAGAAAGAAAGAAAAGAGAGAAGAAAGAAAGAAAGAAAAAAGGGGAAAAGGAAAGTAGAATATCAATTTCCAGAGGCTGGGAGGAAGGTAGCATGGAGAGTTATTGTTTAATGGGTACAGAGATTCAGTTTTGCAAGCTGAAAAGAATTCTGGAGGCCAAGGTCATGATGTTTGCACAACAATATGAATATACTCAATGCTACTGAGCTGTTGACTTTAAAAAATGATTAAGATAGTAAATTTCATGTCATGTGTATTTTATCACAATTGACATTTCCCCCAGCTGGATATACTGTTTAATATGCTTCTGTCAAAATCCCAGCAAGATTTTTTGTAGATATAGGCAAGAGTATTCTAAAATTTATATGTAAAGGCAAAGAAACAAGAATAGCTAAAACTTTTTTTAAAAAGAATAGGTGGGGCATCTGGGTGGCTCAGTTGGTTGACCATCCAACTCTTGACTTTGGCTCAGGTCCTGGTCTCAGGGTCCTGGGATCGAGCCCTGTGTTGGGCTCCGCACTCAGCAAGAAGTCTGCTTATCTCTCTACCTCTGCTCCCGCACCATCACACGTGATCATGCACTCTCTCTCTCTCAAGTAAGTAAATAAATAAATAAAATCTTTTAAAAATCTTTTTAAAAAGAAGAATAGAGTTCAAGGAATCAGTCTACTTGATTTTCAAGACTTATTATATAGCTATAGTAATGAAGGCTGTGTCAAATTGGCAGAAGGACAGATACATAGATCGATGGGACCCAGAAACAGACCCACACAAATACACCACACTGATTTTTTACAAAGGTGAAAAAGAAATTTAATGGAGGGAAAGGTAGCCTTTTTAATAAATGGTGCTGGGACAATTGGGTACCTATAGACAAAAAGATGAACCTCAACCTGAGCATTCCACCTTCCACAAAAATTAATTCAGATGGCATAATAGTTAATTTTATACATCAGTATAACTAGACCATGGAGTGTCCAGATATTTGGTCAAACAGTATTCTGGGTTTTTCTGCAAGAGTGTGTATAGTGAGATAAACATTTAAATCAGTAGACTGAGTAAAGCAGATTGGCCTTCCCAGTGTGGGTGAGTCCCATCCAATCTTGAAGGCCTATACAGAACCCAAGGCTGGCCCCCCACCACGTAACAGAGAATTATTTCTGCCTACTGGCCTTTGAACTGGAATATCGGCTTTTCTTCTTGCCTTTGGACTTGAGTTGAAATCTTGGCTCTTTCCAGGCCTGCAGCTTACCAACTCACCTGTACATCTTGGAACTTGACAGCCTCCATAATCATGTAAGCCAATTCCTTAAAATCAATCAGTCAACCAATCAATCTTCCATTGGTTCTGTTTCTGGAGAGCCCTGACTAATGCAGAAGGAATCTTGGACATAAATGTAAAACTATAAAACCATTAGAAAAAAACACTGGATTTTCAAAGAATGACAACTTTGGTCAGTCAGGCAAAAAAATTCAGGTCACTTATTTATAAAAGAGATCAGGCTAGTTTCAGATTTCTCCATGGTGACATTCAACACACGAGAACAAAGATACATCTCTAAGATCCTCAAGGAAAGAATGTTGAGCCAAGGTTTTGTACCCAGCTAATCTGTATTTCACCCATTGAACATGTAATAAATAAGGAAATGTTTTTCCCATGAGTGTTTCTTGAGGAAAGTATTAAGGCTCTTAATCCATTTGGGCTGCTAGAAAACAATACCACAGACTCGGTGGCTTATCAACAACAGAGTTTATTTCTCGCAGTTCTGGGGGCTGGGAAGTCCAAAATCAAGGCACCGGCAGATGCGGTGTTTGGTAAGGTCCCACTTCCTTGTTCATAGACAGTGTCTGTTCACTGTGTCCTCACATGGCAGAAGGGGAAGGGAGCACTCTAGGATCTCTTTTAGAAGAGCACTAATCCAATTCATGAGACCAAACTCACCTGTCAACGGCCCACCTCCACATGCCATCCTGTTGGACATTGAGATTTCACATATGAATTTGGGGGGACACAAACATTCAGTATGTAGCCAGCTAAAAGATGACTGGAGGGGCGCCTGGGTGGCTCAGTTGTTAAGCATCTGCCTTCGGCTCAGGTCATGACCCCAGGGTCCTGGGATCGAGCCCCGCGTTGGGCTCCCTGCTCTGCGGGAAGCCTGCTTCTCCCTCTCCCACTCCCCCTGCTTGTGTTCCCTCTCTCGCTGTGTCTCTCTCTGTCAAATAAATAAAATCTTAAAAAAAAGATGACTGGAAAAGAATGGTACTACCTTTTGAGAATTTCAGAAATGAATATATTTAACAGTAGAACAAGGACTAAAACAAATGTAGGGGCTAGGGATCAGAATACTATGTAATTGGTATATACCTTAACAATGGAAAAATAATAAAAGAAACGCATTTTAGGAGGGGAAGGAAGATGTAGAAGGGAGGAGTGACTTTATGAATGGTGTCATTTATAACTTAAATCCAAAGATACCATTTCAAGCTGACAAGTCAAGTCATAGAAGTATAAACATTTAACACCACGAAGGTAAACATGAAGAAGTATTGATTCAAATCAAGTGAGTTGGGAAGGAAGAGGAAGTATGTACATTTTATTGTTGTTTATGGGAAAGGGGCAAGACATTATCAAAGGAAGTAGAGGGATATGGAGCCAAATGAGGTATAATTATGGAGGCAAACAAAACAATACCAACGTTCCTAAATGACAGACCTGAAGAAACGAAGAGGGAAGCTAACACTCCTGACTGATGAGGGGATCACATCGTCTCCTGCTACTACAGCATGGTCTACATCCGGGTCACAAGCCTTCCACATCCCGCAGGGCCGGTTGGCGCCCCTCAGGCAGCCCTGCCCTTGTCGCTCGGGGCTGAGATCAGGGCGTTCAGCAGCGCTCCTCAAACTGTTGAATGTCCAGTTTCCTTTCTAATTTCCTTTCTGTGGCAAACCAATGAGGAAAATGAAAAGACACCTAACCAAAGCAAACACGTGCAAAATGCAAGCTTTAATGATTGACTGTGAGAGTCCACAGACTTAAAAATAATAAATGTAGTCATAATATAGAGAAAAAGAATGACGAAACTGTTAGGCTCTTTGTTAAAAGTAGGCATAGAAGTGGTTCATCTGGAGAATTATTTTTGTAGTGAACTCTATTTTCCAAAGATGGCTGCCACAACAGCTCCAATCCCACACGCTCTTTTATTTTATTTTTTTAAAAAGAGTTTATTTATTTATTTATTTGACAGAGAGAGAGTGCGCGCACAAGAAGACGGAGTGGCAGGCAGAGGGCAGAGGGAGAAGCAGGCTCCCTGCTGAGCAGAGAGCCTGTCGAGGGACTCGATCCCCGGATCCTGGGATCATGACCGGAGCTGAAGGCAGATGCTTAACTGATTGGACCACCTGGGTGCCCCCATGTGCTCTTTTATAATGTGATACTCATTCCATTGAGTGGTGGGATCTATGTCCCCTCCCCTTGAAACCGGGTTGGCCTTCGGACTGCTTTGACCAATCCACTGTGGCAGAAATGACACTGCAGGACTTACAACAGTAGATCCCAAGAGGCCATGTAGCTTCTCCCTGGTTTTCTTGGAACATTAAACCTGAGAACTCATCCATGATCTTCTGAGGAAGCTCAAGCAGTCTCTGGAGATGTCCTTGTGAAGAACCGAGGCCTCCAGTGCGCAGTCACGGTTGAGTTCCCAGCCAATCGTTAACACCAACTTGCCAGCTGAGCCATTTTGAAATGTCATTTGAAATGTTGACACCTCACCAGCAGAGATGAACCATCCACGCTGAGCCCTACTCCAGTTGTAGATTTTGACTTCTTTTTTGCCTAGTTCTGCTTCCACCCCCTACTGTTCACAGGGGATGATCTGTAGTAAACATCCTGCCCCCCAAACTCCTCTTGTTGGCTTCTGGAGAACTCAGCTTGTAACAACACATAACACCCAACCCTTATCCTGGCAACTTCCCTTCTTAGGTATTAGAAAATGTAATTTGTACTTTCCTCAAATTTTAGCATTTGAATTATCCAAAAGGTTAAATAAACCTGGTTAGAATTTAGACCCAACTACAAAAAAGCTTACATTCGGTGTAAGAGTTACTTAGGAAATTCCCCCAATGATACTCTTTGTTGCTACATATAGTACTAAATGGTGCTTTTCTGCACATGAGTAGGAGCTCTTTTCTCAAAAGCTGTAGTGTAAAATATGTGTGACTGTTCATTTGAAAGGTTTAGCAAAGAAAAGTCCCAGCCAACTAAATTTGATATTACTTCTGGTAACTCCAACCATACTTCCAGTCTACAAACGTGGCAGGACAAGAGAAGGGAGAAGCAACTGAGGCACTTGACTCAGGAACAAAGTTTGGTGGGATTTCAAAATAATCAGTCATCAACATAAATGATGTTTTAAGACAATTGTCAAAAAATTAATGCAAAAAACATCCATGGTGAAAAAATATCAAAATTGTTGTAAAGATCATCTTAACATGACTGACTGATGAGTAGCAGAGGTTTTTGATGGGGTTACAAAGCCACGGTCATCATCCCAAATCACCTCATTCTTGGTCCTTAGAAATTGTTGATGACAACATTTTTTCTGATTTGAAAAATAACAAACACACTTCCCATCCATTCGGATGACTATTAAAAAAAATTGAAACAAAACAAAAATGGACAATAACAAGTGTTGGTAAAGACGTGGCGAAACTGGAACCCTCATGCATTGGTGGTGGGAATGCAAAATGGTGCCATCACCGTTGTGGTTTCTCAAAAAGTTACACTTGGAATGACCACATGATGATTCACCATATGATGATTCCATATGCCTAGCAGTTCCACGCGTAGGTATATACCCAAAAGGGAGTCAAACAGATCCTTGAATACCCATGTCCTTAGCAGCATTACTCACAAGAGCCAAAGGTGGAAACAACACAAATGTTCATCAGCAGATAAATGGATAAACAAAATGTGGCATATATGTACATAAATGGCATATTATTCAACTTGAACAAATGAAGTTCTGATAACATGCGACAGCATGGATGGGCCTTGAAGATACTGGGCCAAGTGAAGTAAGCCACATACAAAAGGACACATGGTGTAGGAGTCCATTTATATGAGGTAGTTAAAATAGGCAAATTCATGGGCGCCTGGGTGGCTCAGTTGGTTGAGCGACTGCCTTCGGCTCAGGTCATGATCCTGGAGTCCCGGGATCGAGTCCCGCATCGGGCTCCCTGCTCAGCGGGGGGTCTGCTTCTCCCTCTGACCCTCTTCCCTCTCGTGCTCT
>NW_028043517.1:0-448 GCF_054177405.1 Leptonychotes weddellii
TCATGATCCTGGAGTCCCGGGATCGAGTCCCGCATCGGGCTCCCTGCTCGGCAGGGAGTCTGCTTCTCCCTCTGACCCTCCTCCCTCTCATGCTCTCTGTCTCTCATTCTCTCTGTCTCAAATAAATAATAAATAAAATCTTTAAAAAAAAAAAAAACAAAAAAAACCAAAAACAAATGCGCATTAGAAGTGGAATCCATCCTAGTGATTCACTAGGATTTTCAAGTAGCCTGGGGTTGAACCTGGACTGTATTGCCTGACAGAAGAACCAAGCGGCACCCGGAGATCTTGGAGGATAGGAGGTTTATTTGATGCCGGCGGGCTCAGAGGAGAGTGATCTCCAAAGGTCTGAGCCCCGAGCACAAAAGGGGCAATTTATACACTTCTACTTTTGCATACTTGGCACTTCTGGTGCGTGCACAAAGCGGGGCAGGGAGAAGGGCCTGGA
>NW_028043518.1:0-448 GCF_054177405.1 Leptonychotes weddellii
AAGTGGAGTGAAAATGGGTTTGCTTTTCCCTTCCAGATAAATTTTCTTCATTTGGTTGGTTTTTTTTTGGTTCTATTTTTTTTTTATTCTTATGTTAATCCCCATACATTACATCATTAGTTTTAGATGAAGTGTTCCATGATTCATTGTTTGTGCATAACACCCAGTGCTCCATGCAGAATGTGCCCTCCTCAACCCACCACCAGGCTAACCCATCCTCCCACCCCCATCCCCTCTAGAACCCTGTTTGTTTTTCAGGGTCCATCGTCTCTCATGGTTCGTCTATCCCTCTGATTTCCCCCACTTCATTCTTCCCCTCCCGCTACCTTCTTCTTTTTTTTTTCTTAACATATATTGCATTATTTGTTTCAGAGGTACAGATCTGAGATTCAATAGTCTTGCACAATTCACAGCGCTTACCAGAGCACATACCCTCCCCAGTGTCTAT
>NW_028043519.1:0-448 GCF_054177405.1 Leptonychotes weddellii
CCCGGTCTAGACTCAAGAAAGTAATAGAGAAAATTAACAATGTAGTTCAACTTAACTTTGTGTCAAGCCTGTAGCCTTTATATTGTAAACAGCACAAAACGTTGAGGAATAACTGTATTTGTAAACCACGGTCGAAGAAGTTGCTCAACATCAGTGATGAAATTCTGAAGTCTTTTGGGCTTCATTTCTGTCTTAATGTAACATCCACCATGTTCATATCACAGATTACATTTAATGACAAGTTTGTTCGGAAAATAGGTTGGGAGGCAACTCAATTTGCCAGATCACGGGGAGAATTTCAACTACAGGTTGGCCAGGGTACAAGAGTCCGGCGAAAGTAAGGAAAAGCACTCTCCGAGCACCAGTGGTCTCTAGGAGATTTACGAGCAAGACTGCTGTTCGTTTTCTCATTCTTTGCAGACGGTGCGCGGCCCACGCTTGATCTCAG
>NW_028043520.1:0-448 GCF_054177405.1 Leptonychotes weddellii
AACATGATGAAGGTGCTCTTGCATGACCTGTGGCCTTCAGATGGTCAAAAAGTTTATTCCAGGATGGAAATTCACTATGGCAGGTTGCACAGCTGATAAGAACATCACTCACTGTCTGTGGTTCAGCAGGTGTTTTGACAGATTTTTTTCATGTCTTTGGCTTTCTTTCCTTTGGGTTTAGGAGCAATTCTTAGCTTCACTTTTTGGATCATCACAGAGTTTGACAGTCTCAGTGACACTGATACTTTCTTTTTTTTTTTTTTTTAAGATTTTATTTATTTATTTGAGAGAGAGAGAATGAGAGACAGAGAACATGAGAGGGAGGAGGGTCAGAGGGAGAAGCAGACTCCCTGCCGAGCAGGGAGCCCGATGCGGGACTCGATCCTGGGACTCCAGGATCATGACCTGAGCCGAAGGCAGTTGCTTAACCAACTGAGCCACCCAGGCG
>NW_028043521.1:0-448 GCF_054177405.1 Leptonychotes weddellii
ACAAGCTCTTAGCATTTTCAACAAACTATCTGCTTGAGAAACACTAAGACACAGACAAGGGGGAGCTCCTGCCAAGAGCAGCTAGCCAAATCGGAAGAAGAGTACAAAAGCATTTATCCAGAAAAATCAGAAATACATACTTTTTAAAAAGAGCATTATGGGAGACGCATGTGTTTGTGAGAGCAAATCCTGGGGGGGGGCAACAGAGAAGCTATTAGCAGGATGGTACCCACAACCCACACTCTGCTCTTTTTTTTTTTTTTTTAAAGATTTTATTTATTTATTTGAGAGAGAGAATGAGAGAGAGAGCATGAGAGGGGTGAGGGTCAGAGGGAGAAGCAGACTCCCTGCTGAGCAGGGAGCCCGATGCGGGACTCGATCCCGGGACTCCAGGATCATGACCTGAGCCGAAGGCAGTCGCTCAACCAACTGAGCCACCCAGGCGCCC
>NW_028043522.1:0-448 GCF_054177405.1 Leptonychotes weddellii
CAATTTACATTCCCATTAATAGTGCACAGAGGTTTCTTTTCTCCACATCCTCACCAATACTTATCTTTTGTCTTTTTTTTTTTTTTTTAAAGATTTTATTTATTTATTTGACAGAGAGAGACACAGCGAGAGAGGGAACACAAGCAGGGGGGAGTGGGAGAGGGAGAAGCAGGCTCCCCGCCGAGCAGGGAGCCCGATGTGGGACTCGATCCCAGGACTCCAGGATCATGACCTGAGCCGAAGGCAGTTGCTTAACCAACTGAGCCACCCAGGCGCCCTATCTTTTGTCTTTTTGATAGTATTCATTCTAACAGGTGTGAGGTGATAATCTCATTGTGGTTTCGATTTGCATTT
Organism: Leptonychotes weddellii; assembly: GCF_054177405.1. NCBI lineage: Eukaryota > Metazoa > Chordata > Mammalia > Carnivora > Phocidae > Leptonychotes > Leptonychotes weddellii. Next base: position 355 of record NW_028043522.1, read on the forward strand.
ACCTGATACTTAGTGCTATCAAGCACCTTTTTATGTACCTGCTGGCCATTCATGTATCTTCTTTGGAAAAATGTTTATTCAGGTCTTCTGCCCA
>NW_028043523.1:0-448 GCF_054177405.1 Leptonychotes weddellii
AACTCAACACCCAAAGAACAAAGAATCCAATCAAGAAATGGGCAGAAGACATGAACATTTTTCCAAAGATATCCAAATGGCCAACAGACACATGAAAAAGTGCTCAACATCGCTCGGCATCAGGGAAATCCAAATCAAAACCTCAATGAGATACCACCTCACACCAGTCAGAATGGCTAAAATTAACAAGTCAGGAAACGACAGATGTTGGCGAGGATGCGGAGAAAGGGGAACCCTCCTACACTGTTAGTGGGAATGCAAGCTGGTGCAGCCACTCTGGAAAACTGTATGGAGGTTCCTCAAAAAGTTGAAAATAGAGCTACCGTATGACCCAGTAATTGCATTACTGGGTATTTACCCCAAAGATACAAATGTAGGGATCCGAAAGGATACGTGCACCCCGATGTTTATAGCAGCAATATCCACAATAGCCAAACTATGGGAAGAG
>NW_028043524.1:0-448 GCF_054177405.1 Leptonychotes weddellii
CCGTTGCCAACAAACCGCCATCCTCGACTCACAGGTGCTCCTTCCCAGCCGAACAGAAATCGAAGGAGACTCTGCTGCGTCCGTAGCTCCTTGACTTGGGACTGGAGCCCGCACGGGATCAGGAAGGCAGAGCGCAGGCAAGCGGAGTTGGGGACGTAAGAGCAACGAATTTAAAATGCGAGGTTCCGGCACGCCCCCCCTCTGCTAATCCAGAGTCCGTTCGTCTGAGAAGACTGGGGAAAAGATGGGAAGAACAACCGAGCCCCAGAAGGAGGGCAAGTCCTGACTGAGTGTGAAAATAACTCTGGATACTACAGATTCCCAGCACGGGGGCTGCCCTGGGCCTTGTGGAGACACCGCCGGGCCAACCACCTCCTGCCGCTGTCAGACAGGAGACACCCGAAGCTCAATGAGACCAGACTCCCACACGAACATGAAAATAGGCCTA